>NC_053495.1:28571628-28641628 GCF_905171775.1 Rana temporaria | reverse complement strand
AGGGAGGGGTTTGCCTGAGAAATGTATGTTCTCTTCCTGTATTGTTGCTTCTGTTAAGACAGTGATCCGACTTCTGAGGCGACTTCCATTGAAATCAATGGGTGCAAGTTGCCTACAAGTCACCTAGAAGTCGAATTGGAGTAGTACAGGTACCTTTTCTGAAGTCAGAGCGACTTCAGTAGTGTACATTTACACGGCTCCATTCACTTCAATTGCTTTTCCCAACAGCGCAACTTGGGGCGACTTCAAGTCGGATCCCAAGTCATCCCTGTGTGTATGGGCTCTCAGAGGCTCCTCTCTTGTTTATACTCAGTTGGGACATGACGCTACTCTTACATCAAGACATCGCTTGTATATCAAGGCAAAATGTATTAAAACATTTTGCTTGTCTTGCAAAACGCTCCCAAACCAAGTCACTCTCAAACCAAGGTTTTACTGTATATGTTACATACATTTTTATTAAGTGTGTACTAGAGCTGCACGATTCTGGTCAAAATGAGAATCACGATTCTTTTGCTTAGACTAAAGATCACGATTCCCTCACGATTCTCAAAAACTGAATGCCAGAACCCCCCCCCCCCCCAAATAAATAAACCTGTGATTTATCTGAAAATATGAATATATAAAAAACAGACCAGTGATATGTCTATAATGTTAAAGACCATATAACTCCTATGAAAAAAGCAGAATCAAAGTTTGATTCTGCTCTTTTCATAGGAGTTATTTGGTCTTTAACATTATAGACATATCACTGGTCTCTTTTTTATACATCAGAAGCAGTACCGCCGGCAACCACTGGGTGGCACATGGATACCCACTACAGTTGTACAGATCTGCAAGAGAAGCCCAGGCATCCATCCAGCGGCGCAGGCTGCTGACGTAGTTTCCGATATCGGCGCCATTTGCGTTCCATGCTGGTTACATGGAACCGGCCGTGAAACAGAAGAATCGCGGGTCATCCCGCGAGGAGATCGCGGGCGGGGGGAATCGAGATCGCGATTCTCTCCGCGATAAATTGTGCAGCTGTAGTGTGTACACATGTAAAATTGTATATTTACATTAAATTTTAGGTGCACTCCAAGTCCCTTCCCTCAATGTTTATACGTCCATCTATGGCAAGGTCTTTTCTTGATATGTGTATATATTATAAAATACAAGTTCACCCTTTTCAGGCCTTGTAACCTTGAGATTCAAACATCAAGCATTAAATAGAAGAAAAAGGAGATAAAAGGAACAGATTCTTCTTTATTCTGTTAGAAATATAATGTCGTCGTAAAGATTGTAAAAAGAGGGGAAGTGCAGTCACCAGAAGTATTTGTACTATAAGCAGTTTGGTTCAGGTTAAACAGAAAAAATAAGAAATTTTCCAGACACTCAATAGTCTCCAACACTTTACTTGGGTTACGAAGGTGGGGTAAGCCTGCAAATAATACCAAGTAAAAAGAATTAAAACCAATAATAACATTGTTAAACTGGAATTGAGCTGATAAACAACGTAATGACTTTCACCATCTCACTTCCCGAAAATCCAATCTGCTTCCCCACATAATGCTCGCCTCTGCTGCAGTCATTTTTTACTCTGAGTATCAAACGCGTTCTTCATTATAAATGGCAGCTTCTTGCATGAGATTTCCATGAGAGTCATTAGCCCAGACTTTATCTATGTAAATGTGTTTTTCCTTCTTGTATTGTATCTCAGGCAGTTTTATCCCAAGATAAATGCAGTTCTCAACTGCGATTTCTTCCCAAAGTAATCCATTTTCCCGGCTGGGATTGTAGATAGGGAGTAGGCAGTTCATTTTACGGTGAAAGGAGAAAATCCTTGTTAAAAAGCTGCCTCTCTTATGGGAGTACGTTAGACCCTGCAAATTCCATACGGTAGTTTTAACCAGCATGCTCCAAGGCAGCGGAACAAATTCCACCATTATATCGCTTCATAGGCCGGACAAGCTTCAGGGGAAATCAACTTGTATCTTCACTAACCAAGTAAGTTTAGTTTAAAGCTGAACTCGTTGGTAAAAAAAATAAAGCCTGTAGGGTCTGGTTTAGTGGCGCCGATTGCCTTTTCTTCTAGAAAAATAAAGTGGCGATGTAGGAACTTTAAGGCTGCATTCACATATAATTTCTGCAATTCCGCCTTGCGATTTCAAACGCCTGCAAATCGCGGGACAGGTTTGCGATTCCATTATTTCTAATGACACCCCAAACGCACCACAATTTTCCACCGATTTTCACGCAGTAAATCGAGCTGCAATCACAATGCTTGACACTCCCAAAAGGAACATGAGCTTCTTTTGGGCGACAGTGTCGCACATTGCGATTTGCCGCGATTGTGGCATGATTTACCGTGGTGCGATTAGAAGCAATGACATCGCAAATGCTTCTCGGGTAGCAGCAGCCATCTGAAATTGCAAGGCGGAATCGCATCGATTCTACCCCCGATCATGCGTGAATGCACCCTAAAGGTAAACTCTAGGCAGATATAAACCCAGGACACTGCATTCACTAGATCTGGGCTCCCACAGTACACAGAACATGGAAATGCAATTATTTTAGTAAATATAAACCGCTAAATACCTTTTCTCATCAGCATATAGCAATCGTGTTGCGTTTATCAGTGTCTGATAAAGCTTGCAGGAGGAGATTTCATACTGTCCTATGAGGCTGCATGACTCATGACCCTGTCTGACAGTGCTGAGGCCCTTGTTGACGTCCATATTGGAACGAAACGTGTCAGGCTTTGCATTTTGCTCCCCATATTGCTTTTAAGGATTTATGAACTGATCACTATCATTAAAACCTCCTTTTGACCTAAACCATTGGAGCCTCCTATTTTTTTTCTTCTCTTTACATGAATTTGTGGAGGATAAGTTTTTTTAGTTCTCTCCAGTTGGTTTTAACACCCTCATCAGGGATGCTGCTTGCCTGAATTGGGTACACATAGATGTCTGTGGATCCCTATGATTGCCATATCAACAACTTAGCCTGGTCTTCCATATCAGAGTAATCTGCGGCTGAGGAACATCGGGCCCATCTGTCCTTTTTGGTTTGGTCGCCAATCTATCCTTCATTGGATTCTCGTTGACACATTTGTGGAACAGCCGTTTGGGACACCCTAAGCTCGATTGATTCGTTGAATGACAGTCGGGTCCAACACCTCTGGTAAGCGCATATGTATTTCATCATTCATCTGAAGATTTCTGTTGGGATGTTTTCTTCCATCTCGTAACATCTTTTTGATATATTTATGGAGGACACTATATTTCCAAATTTTGACTATTTGAAATTTTGTTGATTGTTTTTCACATTTTTGTTCACTTTGCTGGGTATTTATTGCGTAGCATTTTTGTAACATACTATATGGTCACACCCTAATGGGTACACCTATGCCTTGTTTCCACTGCACGGATCGGTTCGGGTCAGAAAGAATGGAGCGGTTAGAATGGGACCGGTCTATTCTGCAGAGCATTTCCACTGCAAATCGGACCATCCGGGACCATGCAAGGTTTAGAAAAAAAGCCTAGCACATCCACCAATCAGTGAGATGTATTTGTAGGTCCGCCCTAATGGAACCGTTCCATTCTCTATGGCCCCACATCTGAAGCAGGACCCAGAATGGTCCGGTACGGTTCGCTTTTATGGCACGCTTTCATAATGGAAACACCCAAAAAAGCGAACCGAACCGTACCGAACCGAACCGATCCGCTCAGTGGAAACGAGGCAATAGTGTTACCATGAGGGGTGCAACGGATCATCACCGATTCATGATCCGAACGGGTCACCCCGTTCAGATCGGCACACCACGCGATCCGCGGAGCGCTCCGGGGCCTCGGCCGTAGGAAAGTCCCCAGCTTCGGCCTAGCTCCGGAGCGGCGGCCATCTTGCTCCCCCCCAACCAATCACAGATCGGCAATAACAAATAACAGCTCAAAGCTATTAACTCCCTATAGCTATGCATGTCTGCTTTACCATCTGTCAAAATTCAGCAACTCCCCCTAGTGTCTTAAATATAAACTGCAATTTCTACACACTGACTACAAAAATGACAAAGAGGGTTTTGCTTTGCAATAGTATGTTGCTTCAAAATGCGTCTACACATGTTCACTCAGGTTTTTGTTCTGGTTTATTGAAAATCTAGATTATATCAATTTAGCGGAATATCTTTTACGCAAGTGGCCCGCCATTGGCCCAGCTAGAGCCCAGACTTTGATCTGTTGCACCCCTAGTTACCATGACTCATATGTAGCGCTACATTATCCTCACTCCCTTTGAATTTGTCACATTCCTGTGTAGCTGCTTCATACCCCTCACTGGGGTTCTGTTTTTACATTTTTTGGGTAGCGCATTTATTTTCTCACTCCACCTGATGGGACAGTGCATGTCATCAGCACAGGGGCCAAAGGAAAAAAAAAACTCTAGCAATATACAGCAAACTGAGCATGTGCATAGTGACTCCAACGGCTCTCTCTCATCAGGATAATGGATGGGGACAGTAGAAGGGGAGGATCAGAGAAGGCAGGATCAAAGTGCCTTATTACACAATATGAAGGATTACCTGCTTAGTTTCCATAGTAAGTATACCGAGCATGCTTCACTGCATATACAGATCGATTTTACAGTTGTGGGTTTAGTAACACTGGTCTCCTTCCCTGCAAAATAGAACTGAGCTGTATAGCAGAGACATGTAAATCTCAGAATGGAGAGACAAAAATACTATTCATATGACCGGTTAGAAGGCTCCCACATACGTACATTTGTGTATTTAGCCAGCTTTAAGATTCAGCTTTAAGGGTAACTGACCTTAGGGCCATTACAGTCTTTGCACTCAAGGACTGATCTCACTTGTTGCCTAGAGTTGATCTTTCGCTCCTTTTGCTACAGGAAGGGTATATACCTGAAACATTTGAGCTTTTGAAAGAAGCTTATGAATTCCTATACAAACTTGTGCTGTCAGTCATACATTCAGAACCTGCCACCGTAATGACATTCCCCTGGAGAAGACATTCGGTAAGGGGGCCTGAGACTTGACGAGGCAAGATGAACTGATACAATGAGTGACATCGGATGTCTCTGAGAGTCTTTTAATAAGGTCACTACGCATCCCGCTTTTCAGCAAGGGGCCTATATTTGTACTATCAGCATTCTGTGCACATCAGAGGACGTGCTCAAAGTGACGGAGAGCTTTGCGCCTGTCAATATCAAGCGGTTATCTTTCAAGGCTCACTCGGATGACAATATGTTATGCTGTCATCAAAATAAGTTTGTCAGCTCAATTTCTAAACCAACGATAAAAGTATGAATGTTTTATACCCCCATGTGAATATGTGCTAAAGGCAGTTTGAAAACAGGATAAACAAGTATATAAGATATAGACTTTGAAAAAATTTCAAAGAATCAATACGTTTTCACCTCTGAAAGGTGATGTTATTTTGTACTGATAACCAGCTGGATAAATGGATGGATTTCTTAGAACCACCAACTCCAAATAGGGTCAACATTCCTGATATAAAACAAACAGGGTTGGATTTTTCATGGTTCTTTGATAATACATAAAAAAATAAAAAATTATGTCACTCAGAATGAATATTTTAGTATCCCGTAGATGTTGGCGTGTAAAGCCACCAGACAGTTTCACTTGAGAGCTCTCTTGGTGGGATCTATTGAGTTCATAGGTTGAACACTTCCTGCAGTCATTTTCTGGATTCTGACTTCCGTTGCCGATTTATATATTTTTTCATTATATGCTGTGCACAAAACAGGACATTCAAAACTCCCATGTGGATCTGAATTATGACAGTGAGAGTTCATTGTTGAAGGCCGACTCCGCTAACTAAGCCTGAACTATGACTATGCAACTTTTGGGTAAAGCTTCCATTATAAAGGTAGTTTAAAGCCTTCTTATTGTCTTGGTAACCAATGTCAGACAGACAGTGGTGGAAAGGGTACATTTTATAGGAAGGAAGGAAAATAATGTATTTGGGACATATGATCCAAGGTAATCGGGCATAGGATAGGCATGTGGTACCGTATTTCCCCCGAAAGACCTACCCTGAAAAAAAGACCTACCTTGGTTTTCCAGGAGCCACTGAACATCGCCGCTTGCTCAGTTCTCACAGATCCCCAAGAGGAAAGAGGCCGACGGTCAGGTCAGTCTCTTTCCTCTCTGCTTCTCCACGCTCATTGGAGAGCTGAGCAGTGGAGGGGCGGGGAGAGGCGGTCTCAGAGGTTCGCTGATACCCTGAGACTGCCATCAATCAGGGCAGCTGGCGAATCCGGACTTGGGAAGTTGTGATGACGCGCTGCCCCGACCGAAGGCATGGATGTCAGCGGAGAGCGGACTTCAGACCGCTCTCTGCTAAAAACAGGGTAACACAGGTGCTAAACGAATTGCACTCCTGTGACCCAGAGGAGAAGCCCAGCTGAAAAAGCTCAGGCAGGATGTCTCCTTAAAAGGAACCTATTTAGAAAATAAAAACAAACCTTTACAACCTTTTTAAAACCGACGTATACACAAACCTATTTTAGGTTTGCTTCAGAGTAGATAAAAATCAATGATTTCAAATAAATAAAAATGCATGAATCGTGGTGGTTGGGGAGGGGATAGCAACAGGTCCACATCAATGGTGGCTTCACCAGCAGCTAAGAATATTATTTTCTTTTCTTCCCCGGTTCAACCATACCAAGAATTTCCAAATATGGCTGCTCCCATGTGACTTCACTGGTGTTCAGCAATTGGCTGCCAGAGATTTAGCCCTTTCATACGTGGCAGAAAGATTCCTCAACCTGGCGTAAGCTTTAAATCATGGTTTTGTGCAATCATCCATCCAGCGGCAGGGAAGCGAAAGGCGTGCCGTTCTATACCTTTGAAGTTCAAAGTGGTCCCACCCAACAAAGAATGACAACTTTATAAAAAGTTTCTCACACGGCTATTTTGCTTTAAGACATTCACCGCCTTTATTAATAAAAAAAATAACAGAATCAAGGGTACGCTTTATAAAACAAAGCCAAAGAAAAAGGTATAACTTGTTGTGATATTTGCTGGAATCTAAATGTGCGTATGCCTTTACATTTGTTGCATAATTTAGCATATAAAAACCTCTGCATGTCACTTGTACAGGAAAGAAAATATGGAAATGAAGGAATGAATGGCAGCCCTTACTTAAGGCTAGAGAAAATGATATTTAGCTACTTTATGTGTAAATTAATTTTGTGCGTGGGAACAAAAAAGAAAAAGAAAATTTACATATACTTTTTATGATAATCATTAGCTTTTCCACAAAAAAAAAAAAAAACGGGTTGGTTAACCCCCCTCCCCAACCAATACATAAATTGGAACATCCCTTTAAAATGACATTAACATATTCACATGTAGCCATGATTAGCCACAAAACTTCCTGTGAATGTCAGCAACGATGAAGGTCACATAAGAGCAAAAACATTTCCCCAATGCACTGTCAACATCCAACCAAGAGAAAACCCTTCCAACAATTTAGCACACAGTAACAGAATGCCTATAAAAATAGGTTATACGGCGCAATCAGATTTCATTTAGAACGCCTACAAATTAGGAGATGGGCAGAATGCAATGCAAGATGGTGTCACCTTGAACAAATGCGGAGTGAAAAAACAAGAAAGCCGACACCACTTTGTAATCAGACCACAGTCTGAAAGAACAAGGATTTAAAAAGATATATATTCAACATGAAATTCTGCATCTTACATTTAAAGAAAAAAAAAAAGATCATTAAAGCCCCATACACACGATCAGAATATCGTACAAAAAAATACCTATTCAAAGAGATCGTACGATAATCCGATCGTTCGTACACAGTTTTGTTCTGGAATGGCAAACAAGAAAATATCTCGTACAATAAAATATTGTACAATTTGTTTAATACAGTTTTCACCCAAAAATACAATACAAATACATTTCATTGCTTCTGCATTTTTGTGTCGTATGAGAATTTCCGTACTGTAGTAACCTATTCTTTTTCGATATGGAAAAAATAAATACATCCGATACATCTGTCCGATAATCTCATTGTGTGTAAAGCTATTATAATGTGTTGATACAACTCCTGCCTCCAAGATATTTGGACAATATGCAAATCGATAGAGGGGCAGCCATATCTAGTGGCAATACCCTGGGGTACCTGCATATTAAAGTGGTTGTAAAGCCAGAAGATTTTTTATCTTAATGCATAGAAAAGCCTTGTGTGTAGCAGGCTCCCCAGCACCCCCTAATACTTAAAGCGGTTGTATTTCCCAAAATATATATATTTTTTTTCTCAAAAACCTGCAGGGCAAAGGCATAATGAGCGAGTATGACTAGCATACTAGCTCATTATCAATTACTTACCTTAGATCGAAGCCCCTGCAGCGGTGCTCGGACATGTCCTCCGCCGCCACCATGATACCCGGAGTGACTTCTGGGTATTGTCGCTCCGGCGCTGTGACTGACCGGAGCGGTGAAGACGTCACTCCCGCACATGCGCGCGGAACGTCATGATCCCCGCACATGCGCACATTTCTGGTACGCATGCACCATAGAACTCGGTGCCCGCTTTTCTGCAAATATCTTAACCATGTAGGTTAAGGAGATATTGCAAGCACCTACAGGTAAGCCTTAATGTAGGCTTACCTGTAGGTGCAATTATGACAAGAGGGTATACAACCGCTTTAACCGAGCCGGATCTCTGTCCAGCGATGTCCACAAGTCCCTCAGCCATCCGGGACTCTCCTGCTTGGCTGAGACACCGCAGCGGCGCCATTGGCTCCCGTGGATGTCCATTGCAGTCAATTAGCCAATCAGGAGAGAAAGGGGGTGGGGCCAAATGGCAGCTCTGCGTCTTAATGGACACATTGAGCTGCAACTCGGCTCATGTGTCCACATAGCACGCTGCTTGCTTTAGGGGCCCTCGACAGGAGGGAGGGGCCAGGAGCAGCGAAGAGGGACCCGAGAAGGGGAGGATCCAGGCTGTACTGCACATAAGGTTAGCATTTAAATTTTTTGTTTGTTTGTTTTTTTAAACAAGACTTTACAATCACTTTAAAGCAGTGATGCTGCATCCACCTAGGTACATTTTACAAAGTCCATACTTCTCTTTTAAGCCAAAAACAAAGATGGAGCCAATTTCCCATGAGCCTTCATTCTCCCGAGCATTCTAAAATGCTCGGGAGTCCGTAACAATTGACCAATTATTCTCTCTACTGAATACAGCCAAATTGAAAAAAAATCCACGCTGTCTCTGCCCAGCTGGAGCCTAAATATACAAAATACTGAGCAATACGTAATATTCTGATGAAAAATCTGCCACATTTAAGAACCTGCTCCGCACTGCAGTGCTCTGCAGGATCACAGCGCATTTATATGACACTTTTAAAAACCTTCGGTAACAAGAGTCGAAAGTTCAAGGAACGAAACTCATTAATGCTTAACACGCCTCTGTAAAGAAGAGGTAGACATGTTCCATTTGTAACAAATTTGCAAATGAAAAAAAACAATAATTGGCTCAGAAATGTGAGCCGGGTCACTTTATTCTCCGAGAATGAATTCTAGAAAAGAACTGGGACCATGGACCTTAAAAAAAAAAAAAAGGGATGCCAAGATTCATAGTCCATTATAAACTTAAATCCCAACAACCAAATGCTGACAAAAACAAAGTTTGGCAATAAATGTAATTGTTACATTTCTATTTGTTCACAGAAAACATAGGTAAAGCAGGTACCACCCAAACGTTGCACCACTTGTGTTAAATGGACATGTAGCCCCCGTTCACACCAGTGCGACTTGTCATGTGATTTGACAGTTTAAAAAAAATCACATGACAAGTCGTATCCTATTTGTGCCTATGGAACCGTTCAAATCGGTGCGACTCAGACAATTTTTGGTGATTTCTCGTGCCACTTGCATTGACATCTGTGCATGAAATTTGCACAGATGTTGGCACACTGCACATGAAATCGCACTGACGGTTGGCAACACTGCATCTACTCCATTGCTATGGGGCAGACATGCAGGCTTGACCCCAAGCTGGACTGTCTGCATCTATAGACCCCCCACACCGAATTTGATTGGCAGGAGCCGATGGCTTCCACTGCTGCCTCTCTGTCCTGTGAATGCAGGGAGAGTGGAGAGAGCAGCAGCAGATGGGCACAGTGTTGGATCTAGATTGGGCTCAGGTAAGTTTTAAGTGCAGGCTGGGGAGAGCAACGCTCAGGTTTTTTCACCTTAATGCAGAGAATATATTAAGGTAAGGTAGAAAACCTTCAGCCTTTAGAACCACTTTAAATAACGGGAAGAGAGTAATGATGTGCAGTGACCCTTGCAACCAATCAATGCATCTGAGAAAAAAAAAATCTGGTCTATATGGAATAGAGCAGAGCTGGCCTTGACAATGTGTTAAAAATATCCGGTTTGGTGGAAATTTTAAAATATGGAATGATGCAAGCAGCACCAGGACCAAAGGAAATGTATATAAAAAATAAACAGAACAAGGAGGACTGCAGACTGGC
This sequence comes from Rana temporaria, assembly GCF_905171775.1. Taxonomy (NCBI): domain Eukaryota; kingdom Metazoa; phylum Chordata; class Amphibia; order Anura; family Ranidae; genus Rana; species Rana temporaria. The sequence continues at coordinate 28,631,113 of NC_053495.1, read as the reverse complement.
CTGGAACTCCTCAATGAAGGAAAAAAATCTCTTGAAGTTAATGTCACGTTGTAAAGCAGCTGCCATGGATCTCACACACTTCTGTCTTTCCAATTAGTAAAGTGTTCTCAGGCATTTTATACCACTGTGTATGGCTTTTCATTTAATTGGCAAGGCTGGGCCTTTACGGAGCTATATAAAATTTAAACAGCAGCCACAATCTCAATCTTTAAATGTTGGTTTAGAGCAGATCTTGGGAACATCTGCCCTTCCATTATCATAGCCGTTTGGCTGAAGTTCTGATGTAAAAGCTTAACTCCAGCCAAGCAGCCATAACACAGCCGAGATACATGTATGAACTGCATTAGCAGCTAATATATTGGTCATCCTGCTCGGTCACTCTACTGCCCCCTGCTGCCACTTCAGTGCACGAGGTTCACTGCGCTTTTCATATCCCACAAGCCTGGGGCTTGAGAAGGAGCCACACAAAAGAGTTGCCCCCCCGTCCCCCATACTCATTAACTGGCCATACGCTATAAATTTGATTAGGATTATTAACCTTCGTACAATTTCCTTTTAGATTCACCAAAACTGTGCAATATATGGTCACACCTACACTATTCCTATTTCGTCCTTGAACTACATAGTTGAGTAATATGGATGGCTGGGTGCACGTGTGTTGCTTACCTGGGGAAGAAGTGGCACCAGGATGCAGTATGCGAAGAAGGCAAGCCGGTGAAGGTGTGAGATGTTTTGGGCAATATTCTGCTGGGAGACCTTGGGTCCTGCCATTCATGGGGATGTTACTTGTTACGTACCACCTACCTAAACAATGGCGCTACATACATCCCTCCATGGAAACCGTATTTCCTGATGGCAGTGGCCTCTAAGCAGGATAAATGCACCATGCCATTATCCACAAAATGGATCAAGAATGGTTTGAAGAACACGAGTTTGAGGTGTTGACTTGGCCTAGAAATTCTGCAGATCTCGAGCATGTGTGGGATGTGGTGGAAAAACAAGCCCAATCCATGGAGACCCCACCTCACAACTTACAGGACTTAAAGAATCTGACTAATGCCTTGGTGCCAGATACCACAGCATACCTTCAGAGGTCTAGATGGCGCCCATGCCTCGACAGGTCAGGGCCGTTTTGGCAGAAAAGGGGGACATAATAGGTGGGTGGTCAAAAAGTTATGGTTGATCAATTATGTATAGAATTTTGTAACTACAGATTTTAAACAATGGATGTTGCATTTAGTGATTCTGTTCAGATGTATCACCTGTGGAGGGGCTCAATTTTTTTAATTTAAAATAGAAAAAATAAATGATACTCCCACAACTCTACAACAGTGGTCTCCAAACTGTGGCCCTTTGCTTGCTTCTATCCAGCTCTTGGGGCAATATTTCATCCTCAGACACAGATGGGGGAATGACTCTTCCCACCCAATGACACCAACGATGCGGCATGCCTCTTCCCATCCAATAACACCAACGATGCGGCATGCCTCTTCCCATCCAATGACACCAACAGTGGGGCACAGTTCCTTCCAGTGACACCAATGATGGAGCTTGATGCTTCTCCACCCAATGACATCAATGAGGGGGCACAATTACACTCACCGACACAAAAGATGGGGCATAGTTTACTCCCAATGATGTCAGGACATGTTCTACTTACAATGGCCACAGTCTGGCACACCGAAAGTCTGAAGGACAATAAAGTGGCACTTTGTTTAGAGAGTTTGGAGATCCCTGATCTACAATATACAGCTGGATCTTTTACCTTGCTATATCACATGCATTACATAAGAGACATATTCAATAAATATTCCCAGTTCGATTATCTTTATACACATAAAATGAGGATAAAATTTAAGGATAAAAGCAAGATGGGAAAAACAGTACAAGAGACCAAGAAAGGAAGAGAGACCTTGGAAAGCCTTACATCATTACATTAGGTGTACACGATTCCCAGATTTATAAATATCCACTAAAATATGTAATAGGTTCCTGAATGGTTCCCTACGGTGCTGTCTGCAGGAAGTAAAACACTGTAGACAGGAAGCATGGTGCATAGACAAAAAAATTTAATAATCAAACAACTATAATGGACCAAGACTTCTCACATATCTGCAAAAAATTATAAATTTGGCTGATCAGGGGTTTGATGAATGAAACAAAAATGTTGTTAACAACAAATCGGGGGAAGCAAGGACTTTGCTACCCATAAATGTTTGTGCATGATCAGAAATGGCTTGAATATATATATATATATATATATATATATATATATATATATATATATATATATATATATACACACACACACACACACACACACACACACACACACACACATACATACATACATACATATATACACACACACACAATGTAATATAACCAAAAACTGAAAAAACCTTGTGAAAATGACTTTACAGGTAAAAAAAAAAAATCTTCATCTGGAAAGCCCTATAGACATGAATCACTGTGTGGTTGTATTCTGGTACGTATACTCCTGTAAGTAGCACCAGGGTTTTTAGGTGTGGAAAAGTTTAAATTTTATGCCGTATGCTTCCTAATGTCCCCGTGTGCAAGAGGCCTTTGTTTGACAGTTGACTACATAGTTTTACCCTACAGATTCACTTTAATAGCAGTGTTGATTTCGTCGACTAAAACATTTTAGTAGACTAAATGAATACAATTTTAGTCGACTAAAATACTACTAAAAACAATTGAGATGACTAGAATACGACCAATACTAAAATGGCATTTTTGTCAAAAGACTAAAACTAAAAAATTTGACATCAAAATGAACACGGGTCTCTTGTGCATGTTCATACCTCAATACCATAAATACCTCATTAGATTTTTCACTCCAGCAGTAAATAATGTTTGGAAGTTGTAGAGAAATGTTAACTAATGTATTTACAATAATACCCATTCGATTTTAGGCGACTAAAATGAGTTTTAGTCAACAAAAATGTACAGGAGATTTAGTTGACTAAATACGACTAAAACCAAAACAATTGCAGAAGACTAAAATTGGAATAAAACTAAAATACCATTTTAGTCCTAAGGCTGCATTCACATGCGCGTATTCATGCTTATTTGTGCGTTTGCACAGAGCGTCGTCCGACGTTTTTGTACTTCGACGTTTTTTATTTTAGCCAATAGGAAAAATCATCATCTTTTCATCACTTGTTGCTATGTTGATAGATTTTTTTTATCTTCTGCTTGGGTGAAATGTTCTATTGGTTAAAGCGACGAAACGCCCGTAGCAAACGCTCGTTGTCGCTTGAATCGAGCGTGTCCATTACTTTCTATGGGAAATAGAAATGCTCAAAAACACCAAAACTGCCCGATTCGCGCTGCAAAAAAGGGTCCGGAACTTGTTTGGGCTTCAGGCGTTCGGCGTCAGGCGTTTTGGAGTGGAGATGTGAACCATCTCCATAGGGAATAATGTATTTTTTCCCCTCTAGCGTTTGAGCGTCGCGCTTCAGGCGACAAAACGCTCAGGTGTGAATGCAGCCTGAGACCAAGACTAAAACTAGATTGAAATTTGCTGCCAAAATAAACACTGAGCAATAGATGGGTAATGGAGTGCAGGGAACAGCAACCTTTTTATTTTTTTTAGAAAATTTCAAGATCTGCATATAAATTCAGCTGCCTGCATTTTACAAATGACCATTGACGATACACAGTCATGCAGTGCAGAGTGATGAAAAGAAATATAACAGTGAGTACTGGTGCATTATTAAGTAGACAGGAGCATGCAACAGTAATACGAGCACATGTCCTTCGACATCACCGTCTTGAAACTCTCCAAATGGGACATAATTCTCAAAATTGTTGACAGTTTGGCTGATTTCCCCCCTCTGACAGTTAAACCTAAAAAGGCCCAGGGGGCCGCATGGACTGATACATCATATGTCCTGCCTAGAGAGCACGCTAGTAAATGGCTATTGATTTTCTGCTAGCCCTTCAGAGCCCTGCACACGTCAGGTATTTCAGAGAAATGACAGGGCACGGAGAAAAAAAAAAAATAAGTGTGTGTGTATATATATATATATATATATATATAATTTTTTTTTTTTAATATGAAAAAAAAATGCCATCAAGTATTTTAGTTTACTGAAGCACTAACTTGTTTTGTTCCCAGCCAGAGCGTGGGAAGATTTCCCCATCGTCACTCGTCCACAGAAGGCCAACAATGAGACTTCTGGCTGGAACACCAATTTAATTGTAAAATAAATCAGGACACACTAATCCTGCTCTTAAAATGACCCTGAACTGCCTAAAATGTCCCTAAGGTAACCGTGATGAAATCTCGGGACCTTGTGCTTCCAGCCAGGACTTGTGATAGTTTTTAATGCTGAACTCCGGGCATATCTGATCCATGGTGATGGAAGTCAAACCGATAAGGATTCCTAATATGGCAGGGATAATTTTATTTCTCTCTTTTTATCAGTCATTTTAATTTCTTACTCTTGTATAATATAAATATATACACACACACACACACATATACATATATATATATATATATATATATATACATACACACACGTTGGTGCTTAAAGCTTCTAGGGCCACACTGCTGCAAGCGTTGCCATCTCCCAGGAGTATCGGCGTGCATTTTCCCGAAAGGGACGCCGGATGCTTCCTGCTAAATCCGTGAAGCTGTGTGCATTACAGCACCACTATTCATACAAAAAAAATCATAAGCAGAAAAGTGGCCCTTAGAACGTGAATGGACGTCATAGCTGAAAATAACGCTAAACGCATATTTATTTTCCTTTACATAAAAGCGGTGAAAATCACAATTACATCAAAGCAGCCCTCACTATCAGCGAGAATACTTTTAAAACATGGCAGCAAGGGAAAGTTCACAAGCCAAAACGGCACACAAAGACTGATAATCAGCCCACTTCATGAGAGCACAAAAGCAAAAAAGGTCATGAATCTCCACGTTATTACATAATTGTTATCCATTAAATCATTTATAACCGAGATCGGGGCAGGAGAAGGTTAACATGACTCAGCATCACTATATACGCATTACATTGGCCACTATACCGGAGGAAGATGTTCATTTTCAGTGTCTGTACCTAGAAAAGTAACCATCGTTCCGTAGAAGCCCAATGTTCCTTCGATTCGTTCAAACACGTCCCAGCATGCAGTGTGTCAGGTTCTAAAGAACAATTTTATGTCTAGTCGATTTAATGTCATAAGATTGATACTTAGCATGAAAACACAAACCCTTGCACAATGTAAATTATATCCCTCTCCAATGTAATTACATACAAGTTTCAAGAACCAGTGTCTGGTCCACAGAGTTCCCAATCATCTCTTCAGTCACTGGCTCATAAAAGATTGCAAGCTCTCGTGAGCAGAGCCCTCCTTTCTAGAATTGTATTTCAGCTGTAGATTTTTTTCCCTTTAGGCCGGGTTCACACTGGTATGACACGACTGTTTTATGACTGTCGATCTGACTTTGTCCTGCGATATCGTTCCTACTTCAATCCAACCTTGCTCAGACTGAGATACAGAATACTTTATTAATCCCAAAGGATTGGGAAATTGTTACGACACAGACTTAAAGACAACACAAGATCACAACAATTAAACAAGATTCAAACGGCACATAAAAAAGAACAACCACCATTGGCAAACAAAAAAACTACACTACAATAAAAAACATCCATACAAAAATACAACATAGAATAAAAAACAGATAAGAGACAAACTACCAAATACAAATATACCACTTTCACCAACATCCCCCCAAATAATAACCAACACAATACCAACATACTATAAAAAATACAAAATCCTGATCATAAACCAGAATTAAAGGGGCAGATTCAGATAGAGATACGACGGCGTATCTCCTGATACGCCGTCGAATCTGAGATCCGACGGTCGGATCTATGCGACTGATTCATAGACTCAGTTACGCATAGATCTCCCTAAGATCCGCCAGGTGTAAGTGACTTACACCGTCGGATCTTAGGCTACAATCTTCCGCTGGCCGCTAGGCGTTTCGGGTTTTACTTGCGACGAATATGCAAATGAGGAGATCCGTCGTTTTAGAAACGAACGCCCGCCGCTTTTTTTTTTACGTTGTTTGTGTTCGGCTTTTTCCAGCGGATAGTTACCCCTGCTATATGCAGCGTATCCTATGTTAAGTATGGCCGTTGTTCCCGCGCAGAGTTTCGAATTTTTGACTCTCGGACGCTTTTTAGCTCCGATACAGGGCTTCTGCAGGAGGGGTCGAGATCTCCCTCTGATGTCAGCCAGGAAAATCAAGTGGCCGCTCAGCCCCTCCTGCAGAAGCCCTGTCTCGGAGAAGTAATTTGTCCGTGAGTCACATGACTGGTTTGAGGATAGCTCTAAATATATATTTAAAAGCCTCGTTTTTAGAAAATACATATACAGTGTGGTATGCCGAGTATCATAGAGGGGCTTGCAGTGACCATTGCAAGTTTTTGATTTCTACTAAAAGGGGAGACAGATGCACACGGAGAGGACAGGCAGAGAGGAGGGGGTAAGAGAAGAGCAAAGCAGGGCTGCGGATGATGGAGGGCCTTACTCAGACCACAGTGGTCGGTACAGAGAGGGGGACACAGAAAGTGACAGGTTCAGACAGATATTTTTAAAGTTGAGGGGCAGATTACACAGCACAGGCACTGTCGTAAACGCTGTATCCTGGCCTAGGCCAACAACGCCCAGGGCAGCACGGAAAGAGTCCCCGCCTGCTTGCACTACACTGTTAGTGTAGCGCCAGTCTTATGGGGCTGACTGGGCTGAGGCAAATTAGCCTAGCGCCCCCATAAAGCGAACGCACTGCTTCCAGTATGCGGGCGGCCGGCATTCCACAACTGCTTCTAATTTGGACTATCATCCTGGACCACAAACCTTCCTCACTGTGCTATATGTTTCTGCTGCACCATCGGCATGGTTATATCTTCGTAGTCCTCTCCATCAAATTATCCGAAATTTGTGCTTATAGGACTAAAGGCAACACTTTTATTTTTCCCATTTTGGATAGAGTAAGGGAGGGTTATAGCCCCTGTCAGTTTATTTTTTTACTATCCCTGTCCCATTGCAGAGATTTCCCTTCACTTCCTGCCCTATAGCGAAACAGGAAGTGAGAGGAAATCTATGCAAAGGGAATTCATTGTCTCCCGCCCCTCAGAACTAGTGTCCCCACTCAAAAATTTCAGGGCAGGTATTAAACAGCAAGGATGTGGTCTTGACAGAAAGGGATGGGTCTTATTTTAATTAAGGGGTGCACGAGTTTAGTCAGGCCTAGGGCAGCACAAAACCTAAATACACCACTGCGTGTTGCTCTGTGGTGCATCGTGGTTGTAAAAAATCACTGATGGCACTCTGCAGACTGACCAGTGTATTGTCGAGTGGGTGGGAGAAGTTGTCCAAGATTGAATGCAACTTTAATGTCACTGGCCTCGCAAATCAGATTGTTGAGTCTGTTGGTGAGAGCGCTGGTAGCCATAGACTTGTTTCAGCATTGTCCGGCAGGTGCTAAAGGACCTGTCTCCTCAAAAAATAGAGACGGCTCTGACCCTTCCTATGGAGCTCCGTGTTTTTGCTCCAGTCAGGGTTATTATCCATGTGCACCCCCGGATACTTGTAACTACTACCACATCTACTCCTCGGACGGTGAATGGGGTCACTGGCGATGAGGAGGGCAACTGTTAGGGTTAACTGTGTGCCTAACAAGTATGTGTGATGATTTTATTTACCGACTGGCTTTTTTTTTCCGAATTTCACCTCTGAATGGTAAGTGAAACCAGGGGGGGGAAATGTCTATTGTGTTTACTAACACAAATCTGTTTTTTGATTGTAGCCATCAGCAGGTTCACAGCCAAAATCATTGGCTGCAAGCCTGCTCACAAATTTTTTGTTTTCTAGTGTTCCGATATGCCTTTTTGGCAGTATTTGTGCCATTTTGTAATGAAGCACAATTGGAAAGGTTATATCAGTAACATGATCTCTATCAGAGGTACACGAAAAGTCCCCCCATCAATGCACATCACATGACAACCATGCAATCACCTCTATATAATGGAATGGCTAATCACTTTAGCATTTTTCAATGCTGCATAGAATAGGTGGGCTTGGTTCTTATGAGCAGGAAGTGTCCCCTCTTTCATACAAAAGATTTCCCCTTACAAATGGTGGTCTATAGCAGGGCTCGACAAATCCCGGTCGCCATGGCGACTAGAAATAGCATCCTGGCGACTTGGCTTGGAAGGTGGGCAAAAAAATTTTTTATGTGAAGTCCCCACCCAGCTCTTCCTTGTGTGAGCTGGCGCCATCTGGTGGTGGCCGTTGGTATTACAAGTTAAGCATTACAAGTTAAACAGCAATTCTAATGTCATTTTTCACTATTTTCCAAACATTATATATATTTTTTATCCCAACACCCTAGAGAATAAAATGGCAATCGTTGCAATACCTTCTGTCACGCCGTATTTGCGCAGCGGTCTTACAAGCGCACTTTTTTTGGAAAAAATTACACTTTTTTTAATTAAAAAATAAAACAGTAAAGTTATCCCCATTTTTTTTAATATTATGAAAGATAATGTTACGCCGAGTAAATTCATACCCAACATGTCACGCTTCAAAATTGCGTCCGCTCGTGGAATGCCCACAAACTTTTACCCTTTAAAATCTTCATAGGCGACCTTTAAAAATCTACAGGTTGCATGTTTTGAGTTACAGAGGAGGTTTAGGGCTATAATTATTGCTCTCGCTCTACCAATCGCGGCGATACCTCACATGTGTGGTTTGAACACAGTTTACATATGCGGGCGCTGCTCACGTATGTGTTCGCTTCTGCGCGCAAGCTCGTCGGGACGGGGTGCGTTTTCTGGCTCCTAACTTTTTTAGCTGGCTCCTAGAGTCCAAGCAAATTTATCAAACCCTGGTCTATAGGAAAGGTGCTCCCTTGCACTGGGGGTCAGCAGGAGAAATGAATGCTTACAATGGTGTTGTGTAGAATAAGTGCCCCCTTATTGCTCACATGATCATACACGTTAAAGGGCAAATAAAACAAAGACTGTTAACGCGTTGACTGCATTATCACAAGATTAGCTGGTCATAAAGGCAATACAACTAGCATACAACAAAGTCTTATGCAGCAATATGCACCCCTTAAAAACTTTCATAGCCCCACATGAAAAATGCAGACATCACATCATCTATAGCCTTATCTGTAGTAGTCTATGATGCCATCCAAGCCGAATGCTGCAATTCAAGAGGAACCCATCAAAAAAATGTAATCAAGGCTTTGCATGAGATTTTTATTACTATATGTCACGTAATATCATCTTTTTATTAAAAATGAGCCAATTGACAATTCAACTCGGATACGGCGGAACCTTTTCTCCTGATGGGCTGCGATCACATTTGTATGCAGCCCATGCCGCATGATTGCTTTAAACTTCATTTACTTGTAAAGATAACAATGAATTAATTCACGGTAAACATGAGGCAGAATGCATAAACAATACGATTCGGAACAATTAAAAATAAAGTCACAGTTTTTAGACTCAGACGACTCTGAACCCGCACATTTAAAACGCGCACCTAAATAGCTAAAATTCTCATCTAGGTGCGCGCGCCGTATACAAACAGTTTGCAGAGAAACCATAAAATGATGCAAAACCCTGGGGCTTACATGAGAGGCAAAATAAACAACTATATTTAGATCCAGAGTACTCCATTAGTGCATCTAGCCAATTAGGATATGATGCAACTGCTGTCAACATGCTGAAAATCTCAGTCATATTTAATCGGGAACAAAAGGAAGTACTGCCTTTGTCAAGACTGCAGGAAAACTGCTTCTTATGAACGTGTTTGGGAGAAACGGAGAGGATTTTATAATTATGCTGAAAGTCAATAACGACCTATGTCTACAGGCAAGAAAATTGCCAAGTCTTAATTATAAACCATGGCCGACAGCAGACCTGACTAAGCAATTAAAATGAAAAAAAAAAACAAAAAAAACACGCAAAGCAAAAACACAATATAGCATGTATATTTAGCCAAAACTTTTTTTTTTTTTTTTTTTTTGATAAAGGGTTTAATCCTGTATTTTTTTTTTATTACTGTCTGAATGCCTGCTAGGTAAATTCATCCCATCATGTTGACTATTTCACAAACAGAAAATTAATTGAAATATGGGTATCGTTGCCATCAGGTCTATTATAAGCTACACCAGTGGTCTTTAATCTGCGGCCCGGGGGGGCAAGATGCGGCCATTTGCTTGCGTGAACCAGGCCCTTGGAGCATTGTTCCTTCCACTGATGCAAGACACAATTCTACCAAATGACATTAACAATGGGGCACCATTTCTCCCACTGACATTAACAATGGGGCACTTTTCCTCCCAATGATTCCAACCATAGGGCACTATTCCTCCCTCTGATACCAAATGGGGCGATGTTTGCTCTCACCAATGCCAGAAAAATGTCCACTCCTGCTGGCCACCGTCCGGCCCCCCTAAAGTCTGAAGGACAATAAACTGGCCCTTTGTTTAGAAAGTTTGGAGACCCCTGAGCTACACCATACCCATCAACTTTCAGAAAGACGGGAATCTTAGCACAAAGTCTACAATGCAATGGACGCACCACACCCTTGGTTAATACCACAATATTTAACGTGTTCCTAAACCCAAAACCGTAAAATCAGTGTGTATATGCAGTAAAGCATGCTTGTTATACTCACTGTGGAACCTAAGGGGTTAATCCACTGCATTGCGTATAAAGGCTGTTTGATCCTGTATGTTTTTCCCTTTTTTAACTCCAACCGATCTACTGGTAGAATAGAGCATTAGGAGTCAGGTTGCACATGCTCAGTTTGGTGTTTATTGCTAGAGAGTTTTTTTTTTTTTTGGAAGAGTGCATGTGATCAGCACAGGGCCAATCAGCACTGTCCAGAGGATCAAGGGAGAATGAAAACTCCTACAAGCAGATATTGATACAAATCACAAGACTGCTCTAACTGCTGATAAAAAAAAAAAGGATTTAGCAGTTTAGATTTGCTAAAATAATTTGGGGAACCATGAATGACTTCATGGTCAAATTGATGTCAAATGCAGCGAATTGCACCCAATAACAAATTACATATATCTATGGACGAACGTTAAATACAAATTTTACATCAGATGGGGGGCCGCTGAGTGGTTTAGTGGTCAGCACTTGTGCCTTGCTGCCGGGGTCCTTGGTTTGACCGATCTTTACAAAGCCCCCACTGGTTTCCTTTCACATGCTAAAGACATGCTGGCCGGGTCATTGGCTAACTGGCCCTTGTATGCCTCATTCAGCAATAATAATGGACATCTGAAATGCTGCTCTTCTGACCCTTGTAGTATGTTATACAGCCTCAGCTTCTCAGTTTACCACTCTCTCTCCCGACTCGATTTGTCCCACCCATAGGCGCCTAGTCAGAGGTCATGACTAAGCCCGGTGGGTGGCGTGGTCAGTGGAGAAGCACTGGCTTATGCAGTATTACACACTCTACAATGGTCAGGCGGGAGAGCAGCATTTTGAATGCTCATTATTGTTGCTGGATGAGACTACTCAATCGCTAGTGCCCCTCAAGACCAAGGGAAGAGAGGACACACTCCTGCTTGAAACGGCACTGGAAAGTTCTTTCAGGTCACACACTGGCCCTAATGTGTTTTAATTGGCTATGCACTTGTGTTAAGGCATTTTGTATGCCAGTACCAAGCCGTGCAGGACAGGGTTGATTGAAAGACCCATTGACCTACCTCGTAAATTTTTATGGAAAATAAGGTTTTCAAGTATATCGAAGCTAAAAGCCGATTCACTATGTTGACTAAGGACAGTTCCTTGCAAATGAGGCAAGCTTTGACTAAAACACTCTAGAAACCTAGCTCCACCACTACCTTAATATATCTGCTAGACCAGGGTTTCTTAACAGGGGTTCCTACAGCGGTTTCTAGGGGGTTCCTTGAGCAAGGAGAAATTTCTGCCTCTCAGATAAGTTCCCACTGACACCATTGATCTCTTTAGTGATCTGCAATGGGGGAATTCTTCCCAATGACCACAAGTGTAAGGAGCATTCGTCCAACTATCACACTAATGCAGGGGTTTCCAAACTTTTAAAACAAAGGGCCACTTTATTGCCCTTTAGACTTTAGGAGGACCGGATTAGGGCCAGCAAGAGAAGAAAATGTCATGGGCCCGGCATCAGTGAGAACAAATATGGCCTCAGGGTTGGTGGTCAATAGGAAGAAGAGTATTCCCCCTATTAGTAGGAGGAATAGTATCCCATCATTGGTATCAGTGGCTATAGTGCCCCATTGTTGGTGTCAATGAGAGGAATAGTGCCTCATGTCAGTGGGAGGAATTGTGCCCCAAGGGCCGGATAAAGGCTAGCAAAGGGCCACATCTGGCCCTCGGGCCGCAGTTTGGAGACCCCTGCACTAATGCATCAGGATTTGTAGATTAGTCATTTTTAGCAGGTGCTCCCTGATACTGGAAAGTTATTTCAAGGATTTCTCTTAAAAAAGGTTGAGAAAGGCGGTGCTAGACCATAGGAAACCCCATCATCCAACTCCTCCCATCCTGATTTTCCACAATTCTAGATGAAGACCCCAGAACTGACCAGATGACACCGGCTCTACATAAAACCACTCAAGCTGTGTCAACAGTAAAGCCTCTTCTTGAAAGTCAATATTTTTTTTTCAAGTTGACGTCTGCTCTTTAAAACACATTCAAGAATGAAATATGTCATCATTTGCTAATTTGTATCATGAAAATTAAATTATTTTTCAATCAAATTACTTTTTTTCATCTTGGAACAAAAGCCTTTGCTCTCACCCAAGGTAATGTTCATTTGCATCTGTCAAACTGTCAGAAAAAGCAACATTCACCATCTCCAGAGGTTAGTAATGTAATCTGCAAAAAAAAAAAAAGGACTACAGAAAGACAAAAAAAGCAATTGTATGTGGGCAACGATCATATCCTCCAGGAATCAAGCCTTTAGCCTCATGTTCTCTACAACTTTTGGCCCATTAGAAACTCTAACAAGCAGCGCTGTGTTGTCCTCAGACAGGTGAACATTTATTTTATTTACAGCAGCCGAGCTATGGCCAGTGTCCAAAATAGGCCATTGCCAACTTCCATCCAGTATTTACACCCTTGTTAAAATACAAGCTCTTAGTCCCACTTAAGCTTGCTTTCTGAAGCTCTGCAACTGAAACCCAATACATGTGGACCTTGCACACACACAATAGAGTGCCATTGTCCCGTTCAGATAATTTTGACTTCACTATTTTAGATAAACCCCCCAAAAAAAAAAATTTGAATTTTTTCTTACACTTGCTTCAAAATATGGCTTTGGACATGCTTTTTTAACCACTAGGGGCCGGTGCTATAGCCGAATGATGGCCACAGAGCCGACCACAATTGCCTGGAGGACATCAATAGAAGTCCTCCTCTTCGCGCGCTCGCTGTGATCACCCAAGTCACTGATCGGCCAATGACAGCCAATTATGTGATGTAAACAAAGCCTGGTAATCTTTCTCCTCGCGCTGACAGCGTGAGGAAAAAAAAAAGCCAATCACCGGCTTAGGTGCAAGGGACAACGGTCCCAAAGAGGAAGGAGGCAAATCTGCCTCATGTGTGCCAATCTGTACCCCTTGCCAGTGCCACCTATCAATGCCCACCATTGGTACCACCCACCAGTGTACATCAGAACTGGGGGGTTACCACTGAGCGGGGGGCATCAGTAGAGCTGGGGGTTACCACTGAGCAGGGGGCATCAGCAGAGCTGGGGGGTTACCACTGAGCAGGGGGCATCAGCAGAGCTGGGGGTATAACACTGAGCAGGGGCATCAGCAGAGCTGGGGGGGGTTACCACTGAGCAGGGGCATGAGCAGAGCTGGGGGGGTACCACTGAGCGGGGGCATGAGCAGAGCTGGGGGGGTACCACTGAGCGGGGGCATCAGCAGAGCTGGGGGGGTTACCACTGAGCGGGGGCATCAGCAGAGCTGGGGGGGTTACCACTGAGCGGGGGCATCAGCAGAGCTGGGGGGGTTACCACTGAGCGGGGGTCTGGCTGAACTAGGGTACTAATAGGTTAGGGAACTAATGAACGAGAGCACCAATTACCTGGGAATCTGCTAAAAAAGGGTACTAAATCAGGTGTGGATCTTCTGAGTGGGGCTACTACTGAGCCGGGGTTTCCTTTAAAACAAATAGAAAATCAACACACAGGGCATTTGCCAAGCTTCATTAAGGCTTAAAAAAGCATAACCAAAGCATCAAAAAAGCATGTTGAAGCAGTAGGCACTTTATTGTGTGTTGAAGTTGAAGTATAAACGAGCCCCTAGAGCAGGGATGGAAACTGAACTGAAGATGTGGGTTGGATAGGCTATAAAACATTGTCTTCAACATTACAGAACAAGTCCAGTTGAATGTGACTAATACTAGATAACATTGATCCCCTTTTGTTTTGATGCATTTAGTTATTTTAAACTAGTTGGGTTTTAAATTATAAAAAGGGGGGGGGTACCTAAAACCAATGCAGTTTCCTTTTAAAAAGTCACCACACTATAATATAGGTCCAATAGCTGACTAATACATAAAAAAATTGGGATATTACCATAGACGTCACCGAATGATTTGGAGCAGTGCACCAAGCAAGGTCCATAAAGACCTGGATGAGCGAGTTTGGGGTGGAAGAACTTTGAGTCCTGAACTCAACCTAATAGAACACCTTTGGGATAAATTAGATCGGAGACTGCGAGCCAGGCCTTCAAACACGCTTCTGGAAGAATGGTCAAACATTCCCATAGACACTCCTAAACCTTGTGGACAGCCTTCCCAGAAGAGTTGAAGCTGTTATAGCTGCAAAGGGTGGGCCAACTCAATATTGAACCCTACAGACTAAGACTGGGATGCCATTAAAGTTCATGTGCGTCCCAATACCTTTGGTAATCAGGTGAATAATGTTTAAACATGAAAATAATTTTGAAGGAAGATAAAAGTACAATAGGAATTCAGAAAGAAAAAAGTAGAACACAAGAAAGATATTGGTCCAGTCTTTGGTATATCACATCAACGACTTCTTTAAAACTTTCTGTTGGCGATACAAATTTTATCCCTCGGCTAATGTCGTCCTACTCAGAAGCAGAGATTGATCCTCCTCCACAGCAAACCTCAGAAGTGGTAATACACGGACAATGATCTCCCCATAGCGCTGTCCTTTCATATGTAAGAAATGTTGATTCTCTGAGAACTGTTTATGAAAGAGGAGCAGTGGGGAAAAAAAAAACTCTGACCTTGAGGCTGATCAAAGCAAATCAGAAATAAGCGGTTTTTATTAGAGAGGAGGAGAATCAATTGTTTGTCAGACATGTAGCTAGACACCTAATTGCTGTATAATAAAGAACAGATTTCTTAGTAGATGCCGCTGCATTCACAAATAACCTGAAATATAACAGCTTTTATTTGTCATTCAGTGCCGACGACCTCTATGCTAAAATCAAATAAAATGGAAAGAAGAAAAATTAAAAGGGGAGTTTAAAGTGCCGATTCACACAAGCATTCCGTTGTTGTGAACTAAAGTAGAAATATGGCCCCCTTTAACCACCTCCCACTTGCTGAATAGTAAAATGCTGGCGGGCGGGATCTCTTAAATTTGGGATGGCGTCGCCCCCAGTCTCGGCGTTCGCTGACACACAGCGTGACCCAGATCTCGGTAAAGAGCCGACAGCTCTTTACCCATGTGATCGGCTGTATCCAATCACAGCCGATCACATGTAAACACAGATGTGCCAGTAATCGGCTCTCCACATCACACACTGCCAGAGCCAATCAGCTGCATCTCCTTGCAGGGGAGACCTGTACAGTTGAACAGGGCACCGATAATGAGTGCCCTGATGATCAGTGATGCCCCACCAGTAATGCCACCAGTGTCATTTGTGAGATCAGCGCCCGTTCAGTTTGTCTGCATTTTGACAGTGGAGGACTGGTGTTGGATCTTTAAGCCGTCTATTGTAAACTGACTTGTGTTCGTTTCCATCAGGCTACCACTGAACCATCATATTTAGGTCCATTTCTGGACTTGGGAGGTAGGCGGATGTCCGTTTACATTCGACAGCCTGAAGACCCACATGGAGTTCCAATCAGGTCTGCCTGAAAAGATGACAGATCGACCTGATCAGAAATACTGTGTAAAAGGTGCCAAAAAGGTCAGCAAATTGATTTGCACTGTCCAGATAAAACAGGGGGGGCGGGGGAATGCGCAAATAACTTTCCCATACTAGTGTTGAGTGCCTGCAGCAGTTTGAATGTAGTTATAAGTCGGCCAACTTTTTGTAGACCAGCTTCTTGGATTTCCCAGTTGAACATTTTTTCGAGCCAAGTGGTACCAACCATGTGTGCCACCCATAGTTTACATTTTGGTAGATTCCTGGGAATTCGAGCTGTGTATGGCCAGCTTAACGCTAGTAATTCTACTACTGGTAGCCACTAGCCAGTGCCAAAATCGCCAACCCTCAACTTTCCTACTATGGCACTGCTCCCTCATTTCCAAAACCGATATCACTGCTAAAGTTTGAGATACTGAAACAGTAGGCTTCATGCATACTTAAGCTCAAAAAAACTTTTACAGATCTTTGAGTCATGGGCGTTCAAAAGGTAGAAAAAAAAACCCACTTCTGCGTTCAGGAGGGGAGATTTTGAGCATAAACACTCGAAAGCGTCTAAAGGCGCAAAAATGTGCACCAACACTAGGAGTGTTTCCACGTTAATACATTCTAATGGCCATTAGAATGCATTAACGCCAGACGTGGGAACACCCAAACATGCAATGAAAAAAATTTAATTTTTAGCACGTTTTGCTGCTGTTAAGCTCTGGTAGAAGGAAAAAAAAAGTGTCAATAGAATACAGTGTGCATGAAGACTTATGGTCAATAAGTGTGCGATTTCAGTTATGGAAAGCTTCAATTGTATGCCGCCAAAATCGCCAGCGTGATCGGGTGAGGACCAAACCGAGTTGTGGGACTCGTCTCGTTCACATGAGCCCACGTAGTAAGCTGGCAGCCTTGCAACAGGGGTCAGCAATGCATGTTTCATTTGAGAACATCTCAACACGTTACATTTTATGCCGTAAGAAAGCCTGGCTCGCCAAATTGTCAAAAAAGGGTGACTAGCACGCTGCATCAAGAGTACAGTTTATCAATGCACTTTATCTCCATTTTTCCATTTTATTTAGCATTCGGCTAATAATCCTGTCAGCGATATCCGTACGCACTCTTGTGCTGCTAATAAGACCTTTGTAATTTAAAAATGGGTCCCCGAGGCCAGCTTTGCACAAAACATTACTCCTGGTTTGAATGGTCGATCAATTTCACTTATGACATATTTAAAGGATTTTGTCTCAAATTCTGACTCAAAGTCCAATAAGATTTCCCCGTTGCTCTACAGGGATGTCATTAATCGTCAGCCGAGGAAAAACAATATTTCCCCCTCATATTTTGGTGCCGTGATATATCGTTGTGAGAGGGAGCCAGATATTGGCGGGCCAGGCCAAAAAATAAATAAAAAGGCTTAATGGAATGCACCTCAAGGAAAAAGGCCCCATAGCAGTCAATATGTACTCGGAGTTTAAAGCGGGGATGTCGAGCCGCGGTACGGATCAATCATTTCTCCCTGGAGTGTTCCGAACAAACAAATCTTTATCAGTAATACAAACACCAAGAAAGCCATTATAATAAAAGCTGGCTCTACCCAGTTATTGAACTTGTGTCACTTAGTCTTTTAGCGGAAGGACAAACTGGGTCCTATATCAGGTGTTGCATGGAAAACAAAAAGGATGGAGCTAATTTTCTATATGAGGATTTCCAGCGTAGGAGAGCAGGCGAGGACATTGAAAATACAAAAAGGATGAGAGCGGCTTTAGAATCTGACCCAAAACTCCAAATAGAGCTCAGAAAACCTTTTTCTGTAAATAGAAAAATGTATTGTTCATAAAGTCTACCTGGTGCCAACAGTCAGACATGTTTGAGAACATGAAAAAACACCTGATACTCAAAAATCTGTCCCAACCACCAATACTGCTCCAGACTTTGACACTTCTGGGAGTGTCAAATGCCTGGTCACTTTCTGCACCTCATCTGCTGACCATTACTATAAAGGCACAGAAGCGGCATAGGGACTAGAACACAGAATGGCCAAGGGGAGAGGGGGCAGATAAATAACACTAGGGCCTTCGTGTAAAAGAGCTGCAGAAAACTGTTCCCACAGTAAAAAAAAAATGCAGTAAGCAATTACAAACAGAAATTATGCATCCATTTGTGTACCTACATTGCTTTAACAACTTAGTCATTTAAAGCAGTAAAAAACAATATACATGTACAGTAGTACCTTTTAGTGCCGTATATACCATATACAAAAACAAAGCTCTAGCCGTTAGAACCAATAAGGTTTTACCTCTGAATAAGACAAGGACTTTGGTTGCCTTGGGTGACAGCCTTCTGGTTCCAGATGGCTGCTTTCTTCGTCTAGACCAGTGGTTCTCAAAAACAAAGCCACGGTGGCTCCCGGACAAAGGACTCCCTCCTTTTGGGCCTTCAGTCACCTGTAGAGCCTCTAACCTCCCACAATCCCTCCCCAGCTCCCACAGTGCTCTACAACTTCCCACAGAACTCCCAGGCCCCCCATGATGGCATTCAGCACGCACAGTACAACCCTCAGTACACCCCCAGTGCCCCCTAACTTACTGCAGAGTCTCCTGCACCCCCATAGTGCCCCCGCTCCAACAGCCCCCACAAGACCCTTTAGTCTACCACAATGCCCCTGAAAAATGTACAGCCTTGTGGAAAGACTTAATTTCACACAGTTGCCCCCAGCTTACTTCAAAAACCCCATCCTTTACAGGGCCACCAAGTCTGCAGCAGAGTCCCCTAAACCTCTCAGCATTTCCAATACATATTTTGTGTTCCTGTACTTTTATTGTGCATGTATAAACATTTTTTTCCCCCCTATTACTATTGCAGAATGGTGGGTTTTGGAAGAATTTAGTAGGCCCTGAGCTCAAAGTTGAGAAGTTTGATATATATTGCCTACAGCTCATTTTATTGGCCGTTGCGCAAAATTTCTATTTGGCAGGAGCAGGTAGAACACCATTGTTAGAATTTCTGCTTTCCGCTAGAACACAACACTGACTATAATGCCGAGCACGGGTCAATCAATCTTCAAGGCGTGCTATGTTTCAGCACCCAGTCACATGCTGGCAAACAGGACACTAAAAATAAAGCAATCAGTGTTTGTGTGCTCTCTGCATTACTGCCTTACTTACCGATAGCAAAACGAAAGCGTTATTAATCAAGAGCACAAACACACCAGAGATAACAGTGACTGCATGCTGGGTGACAACCACACATTCCAGCTACTAGATTTCTGTTTAAAGCTCAAACAAAAACAAGCCCCTCAGAAGTTTGCCATCCTTGTCTGCAGTTTACATTGGCAGCCATTTTGGAAGGTCAGGAAAGGACACGCTGTCATACAGACCTGTTCAGCACAACCAGTGTGCTAAAACTGGAAATAAATCTTCCCCAGTTTGTGCTGGACAGATAGAAAAGTCAAACAACTTCAGTCCCCCTCTGGATTGTGGCTTTGGTCTCCTCCACTCCCATGACAACATGAAGTTTGTTTGAAATCTTTTCAAATTTATTAAAAATGAACGAAAAAATCCCATGCACATAAGTATTCTTACTTTGTTGAAGGACCTTTGGCACCAATTACAGCCTCAAGTCTTTAAGTTCGATGCTACAAGCTTGGCACACCAATCTTGGGTAGTTTTCCCCGTTCTTGGCAGGACCTCTTACACTCCCATCAGGTTGGATGGGGAGCGTTGGTGCACAGCCATTTTCAGATCTCTCCAGAGATGTTCAAGTCTGGGCTCTGTCTGGGCTCAGGCTGGGCTCAGGCTGGGCCACTGAAGGACATTCAGAGTAGTACTGTAGCCACTCCTTTGTCATCTTTGCTGTGTGCTTAGGGTCGCCGTACTGTTGCAAAACGAACCTTTGTGCCAGTCTGAGGTCCAAAGTGCTCTGAAGCAGGTTTTCATCAAGGGATGTCTCAGAACATTGCTGCATTCATCTTTTCTTCGATCCTGACTAGTCTCCCAGTTCATGCCGCTGTAAAATATCCCCACAGCATGATACTGCCACCACCATGCTTCACTGTAAGGATAGTTTTGGCCAGATGACGAGCGCTGCCTGGTTTGCTCCAAACATGACGCTTGCCATTCAGGCCAAAGAGTTAAATCTTTGTTTCATCAGACCAGAGAACTTTATTTCTCATGATCCGAGAGTCTTTCGGGTGCCTTTTGGCAAACTCCAGGCAGGCTGTCGTGTGCCTTTTACCGAGTGGCTTCCACCTGGCCACTCTACCATATAGGCCTGATTGGTGGAGTGCTGCAGATGTGGTTGTTCTTATGAAAGGTTCTCCCCTCTTCACAGAGAAATGCTGGAGCTCTGTCAGCATTACCATCCGGTTCTTGGAGCTCCCCAAGGCCCTTCTTCCCCAATCGTTTAAGTTTGGGCAGGCAGGACTTCTTCCATTTAAGGACGATAGAGGCCACTGTGCTCATTGGGACCTTCAACGCTGCAGACTTATGTACCCTTCCCCAGACCTGTGCCTCCATACAATCCTGTCTCAAAGGTCTACAGACAATTCCTTGAACTTAATGGCTTGGTTTGTGCTCCGACATGCACTGTTAACTGTGGGACCTTTTATAGACAGGCATGTGCCTTTCCAAATCATGTCCAATCAACTGAATTTACCACAGCTGGACTCCAATCAAGTTGTAGAAACGTCTCAAGGATGACCCGTGGAAACAGGATGCATTTGAGCTCAATTTTGAGCATCACAGAAAAGGCTGCGAATACTTATGTAGATAGGATTTTTTTATAATTTTTTTATAAATTTGCAAAGATTTCAAACAAACTTATTTCACATTGTCATTATGGTGTATTGTAGAATTTTAAGGAAAATAAATACATTTATTAAATTTTCAGGAATAAGGTTGTAACAATGAAAAAAAGTGAAGTGGCGTGAATACTTTCCGAATGCACTGTGAGTGTAATTATATATATATATATATATATATATATATATATATATATATATATATATATATATATATATATATATATATATATATATATATATATATATATATTTATTAGGGTTTGACAAATTTGCTTGGAATCTAGGAGCCAGCTAAAAAAGTTAGGAGCCAGAAAACACGCCCCGTCCAGCCGAGCTCGCGCGCAGAAGCGAACGCATACCTGAGTAGTGCCCGCATATGTAAACGGTACTCAAACCACACATGTGAGGTATCGGCATGATTGGTAGAGCAAGAGCAATAATTCTAGCCCTAGACCTCCTCTAACTCAAAACATGCAACCTGTAGAATTTTTTTTTAAACGTCGCCTATGGAGATTTTAAAGGGTAAAAGTTTGTCGCCATTCCACGAACGGACCCAATTTTCAAGCATGAGATGTTGGGTATCAATTTACTCGGCGTAACATTATCTTTCACAATATAAAAAAAATAAATTAGGCTAACTTTACTGTTGTCTTATTAAAAAAGTGTATTTTTTCCCAAAAAAAGTGTGCTTGTAAGACCACTGCGCAAATACGGTGTGACAAAGTATTGCAACGACCGCCATTTTATTCTCTAGGGCAGGGATATGCAATTAGCGGACCTCCAGCTGTTGCAGAACTACAAGTCCCATGAGGCATAGCAAGACTGACAGCCACAAGCATGACACCCAGAGGCAGAGGCATGATGGAACTTGTAGTTTTGCAACAGCTGGAGGTCCGCTAATTGCATATCCCTGCTCTAGGGTGTTAGAATAAAAAATATATATAATGTTTGGGGGCTTCAATTAGAGGGCAGGATATGGCAGTGAAAACACCGGGGAAGCTCCATTAGAATTGCTGGAATACTTGTCATGCCAATGGCCCCCCCCACAAGATGGCGCCAGATCACAGAAGGAATCTTAGGCCTGCAGAAGGCCGCAAAGCTGTGGCCTCAATTACCGGCTGGCACGGCAGGTGGGGTATCCTGTGTCTCTGTGCGCCCCCACCTCCCCCGCCGCGCGATCGCGTCGGGCCGGCAATTGAGACCGCGGCTTTGCGGCCTTCTGCAGGCCTAAGCTTCCAAGGGCGCCATACATACACACACATACAAGTAGGGAGTTGGAGCAAGGTACACGCACATTGTCTTTCCGGATAAAAGTGATTTAAGATATCCTGTCAGGTCATTCTGCTCCGACTGCCCCCCATGAGGATGCAGGACCCCTGACCCTCTGTCGGACAGTGCTGATCACATGCATTCTCCCAAGAAAAAAAAAAACCTCTAGTAATGCACACCAAACTGAGCATGCGCAGAATGGGGACAGTGGAAGGAAGGGAGGATCAGAGACGATATGATTAAACAGCCCTTTAACACAATGTGAACGATTAGCCCCCTGTGCTTATAACTAGCATGCTTTACTGCAGGGGTAGGCAAACTCTGCCCCTCAAGCCACAGTGAAAGTCCCATGAGACATTGCAAGACCCTGACAATTACAGGCCTAGAGGCAGAGGCATGATGGGATTTGTATTTTCACCACAGGAGGGGCCCAGGTTGCCTACCCCTGTTTCACTGCATATACAGACCGATTTTACTGTTGTGGGTTTAGTAACAACCAAAAAAATCTTTTATCTTCATAGAATGAGCCAAATACCCTTTCATTTGTGTCAAAAGCTCCCCATCCCAGCTCACAGTGGGGCACTTAAAATACCAGTAATGTTGGTCCTAAAAAAAAAAAATTAATACATTATACATTATATATATATATATATATATATATATATATATATATATATATATATATATATATATATATATATATATATATATATATATATACACACATATATACATATACCCCGTGTTTCCCCGAAAATAAGCCCGGGTCTTATATTAATTATGCCAACAAAAGACACAGTAGGGCTTATTTTCGGGGTAGGTCTTACCATGTAATGTGCGGTCTTCTCTCCCCCTCTCCCTCCCTGCCTGTCAGGAATCCCCAGTGTAAACCGAGTTAAAATGCTTGTAAAATCCTATAATCCACTCTATTACAGTAGTATATAATTTACAAAATGATGCGTTTCTGTAATATAATTGTGCCAAATACATATGTTATAGCCCGCTCTGCACTTCTGTTTCCCGCCGGAGCTCTCTTCCCCGCAATTATATTGCAGAAACACACACATTGTACATTATATAATACTGTAATAGAGTGGATTATAGGATTTTACAAGCATTTTTTTAACTAGGGCTTATTTTCGGGGTAGGGCGTATATTGCAGCCCTCCTGGAAAATAATGCTAGGTCTTATTTTCAGGGTAGGTCTTATTTTTGGGGAAACAGGATATATATATATATATATATATATATATATATATATATATATAAAAAATAAAAAAAGTGGGCGTGTCAAGGTGTGGTCAGGTGATGATTGACAAACAGGTTTATGAAATTGCTGTGATAACGTTGAAAGCTATGCCCCCTGCAACAGACTCTTATTCAATTATTTGTAGTGCAAGCACAGCATACATGAGTGGCAATTCTGCTCTGAATTCAGGAGCAGTGCAGCATTGTTGCCACATCATCACAGGAAGCTGCATTAGGTGAACTTCACTTTAAGGCTCAAGTGTTATATGTAGGACTTTGCTGATTCATATTTAATTGCTTTTTTTTTTTTTTTTAATAGGCCATAGTTTTGCACTTTATAAATGTGCAACAATTTCTAAATTCATTACAATGTGCACAATTATCTTGCTTGCATTTCCCCAACAAAAGTGACATTTTAATTTGTTTTGTACAAATGTTAAAGCCATTAAAAAAAAATGCTTTTCCATTATAGAAGAGTTTTTTAAAAAATAAACCTAAGGATATTAGAGTGAATTGACGCTTGAAATTGTACTGCTAATTACGTTTTCTAAAACAAGAGAAAGAAAAGAATCTCCAAACACACATAACGGGCGGCTGTATTGACAGGAAGCTCCTCGCCAGGACTCACAGGACGAATTTTCCCAAACAAGGTTCCTGTACGGGTCATACAAATGTAATGGTGATTCAATCTAGTGCAGCCAGTGAGGAGCATTCCCGGGATTTGTGCAAACGCCAACCCCACCAGACACTCGCTCAAAGTTATTCCTAGCTTCCGGATCTTTCCAAAAGCAGCTGCCCGGGGGCCTCAGTGTGATGTCTGTCAGCTCACAGCAACGTGTTCAGTGCTGAGCCAGAGATTGCCTGGAGGAAGTCTCAGGATCCAAAATATACCAGTCCAGATCTTCTTGTAGAAGATTAAAAGTGATGCACATGTCACAACAGTGCCAGGTCTGCTACTGTTACAAATCTGAATATTTTTATTTTTTCAAACATTAAAGATAAATAGAAAACGCAGCAATATTCTACGGGATGAAGCTGTGTTAAAAACAGAATTCTAGATCTAAAATAAAAAAAAAAGATAAGCTTTTGCTGCTTGCTTTTTCCTGCCACTAGATGTCCTCAATCTGATGCCTGGCATCATTCAACCCACCACCAAGCCTGTGCAATCAAAGAAGCAGCACCAAGGTAATCCCTGTCACTCTGCACTCTCATAGGTGTGTGCAGCCTGTAGCATTAGGGTGTGCACCTGAAAGCTCAAAAACACCGTACCGATCTCTGTGTTCACTCAGAAAGTGAAGGGACCAGTAAATGACATTACCCCTTCCCCCACTCATCCTGAAATATCATGTGTGTGTGCCCACTGCATCAGCCTATGGGAGAGGAGGGAAGTCAGCCATGCTGTTGGAGGGGGCACCTGGCAGCAGGGGGAATCTTCACTGCAGAGGGTGATTAGGGTGTGCCTGAGCACACCTGGCACACCCTGTGCGCACGCCTATGACTCTCCTATCTTTATACTTGTCAGCGCTTTAACCGACTGGCTTCTTGAAATGGTCCTTCTCACACTCCAGCCCTGCTGTATAGGAAGGCACAGTCTCTCGATCACATGACCACTAAAGCAATCACTGATCACATGATCAGCAAGTCCATACCCCCTCCCCCACCTTAACCACTTACCACCTATGTAACACGTGAAGAGGGTGGGCTTTAGCGCCCATGTGTTGCGCAAAGGAATCCACAAACAGCTGAGGTTTTTGTGTTGAGAAAGCATTCGCTGTGCACCTCCAGCAAACTGACCAAGCTGTCAGACATGGTCTCAAATCGCGAATCAGAAGTTGGCAGGAAGTGACCCTGATCATGTGACCACTGACAGCCATCCACAGTGGTCTGGTCATGTAATCAAAAAGTCCATCTAGTGTGGGCGCTTAAAGGGATGCTGGGGCTGGGCAAGAAGGGGTTAAGATAAAAGGATGCCACACTCTCACGTAGGGATCAATTGGCTCTGACACCGGCGACCGCCAAGTCACCAGAGAGCCAGCGACCGCCAAGTCACCAGAGAGCCAGCGACCGCCAAGTCACCAGAGAGCCAGCGACCGCCAAGTCACCAGAGAGCCAGCGACCGCCAAGTCACCAGAGAGCCAGCGACCGCCAAGTCACCAGAGAGCTGCTCTGCACCCCCATGCTCACTGGAGTGCTGGGCTGTGAAGGGGGCGGGAGCAGCCAGGCTCTCAGCAGCTTGCCAAGAGGCTGCCCTGGCATGTGGGGAGATCCTGACCATATGGTTGCGATCATTCCCAAGCCTGAACCGGCTTTGTGACATCAGCCAACAGCAGGCTTCACAGGAGTCATAGGCATGCAGAACAAACTGCACTCCTGTGGTCCACAGCCAAACAAGCTTTGGCTGTACTCCAATATTCCTACCGCTCCAGCGCCATTCCCCTCTCTTTCTGATCTCACAGGAGACACTGAAGAGGGAGTGAAGGTGTGGTTTACCAGCACTGTGTGTGTCTATGAACCCACACAGCCCGGCTCTGGAGACTGCATGCACAGGTACCTCGACAGGAATACGGCTTGCTAAGGTGGCATCTGGAGGAAAGAAGACTGGGGACTGCTGAAGCGGAGGTAAGGGGCCACTCTGAAATATCGTTACACAAAGCAGATAAGTAGCGTAGAACATCTTTTTCATTTTAATTTAAAAAAAATTAACCTTTAAAATCATTTTAATAAATGTAAGCTGTGTATTTTAAAATAATTTAATGGGAATAGGTCAAGTTCCTCTTTACCAAACACACACACACACACACAATGGCCCGGATTCACATACATTGGCGCATATTTATGCAGGCGTAGCGCATCTAATACGCTACGCCGACATAGCGCAGAGAGGCAAGCACCGAATTCACAAAGCACTTGCCTCCCAAACTGCGCTGGGTTCCCTCGGCGTAAGCCGTCGTAGGTGGAAGTGGGCGTGAGCCATGCTAATGAGGCGTGACCCCATGCAAATGATGGGCCGAGTGTCATACAATTACTTAAAACGAACGTATCCCTGTGCGCATGCTTAGAATCACGTCAGAACTACTCCCTAAGATACGACGGATCACTGCATACGACGTGAACGTAACCTACGCCCAGCCCTATTCACGTACTACGTAAACGATGGCTGTGTTCCCTGGTCCATACCTTAGCATGAGTTGCGCCTCATATATGGGGAATAACTTCACGCCGGACGTACGACTTACGCAAACCGCGTATATTATGCGCCGGGCGCAAGTACATAAATTAATCGGCGTATCTCCCTCATTTGCATATGTGCATAGAAGATCAATAGGAGCAGCAAATGCGCCCAGCATAAATATGCGCCCACGATACGACGGCGTAGGCAAGTTACGTTGGTCGCAGGAAGCCTATTTTTAGACTTATCTCAGATTGTGGGCACGGCGCACAGATACGACGGCGCATAGTTACACTTACGTGGCGTATCTCGAGATACGTCGGCGTAAGTGCTTTGTGAATCCAGGCCATGAGGTCCAACATTTCTTTTTAAGACCTAAAAAATTAAGACCTAATTTACTTTATTGGCCATGTTATGAATGAACTTTCAATATGAAATAAAAGCACTAGAATAGATTCTGCTTTTACAATCTCTTCCTTCGTTCATCAAACCCCAAAAAACTAAAAACTAAAACCAAAGCAACCTATTAAGCTTTTCGCAGACACAATGCATTAAGTCACAGATATGCACCTCTCCCTTACGAAGTAACTCAAGGCAAATGTTCCGCTTCCCTCGCCGCTCGGGGCCCGGAATTAAGCTGGAAACACGGAGAGTAATAATGCATCAGCCTGGGGCCTCAATGAGACTACAGGCAGCCCTTGTTTTGCAATTTCAAATAAGTCACTGTATTTTTTTTTTTCCGCGTCTCCAACAATAATAAGTTATTGCTCTCCCTAAGCCTGCAAATATGCACAGCATGCAAAGTGACTGCAGAACAGATTACACCCACATAGCTTTTCACAAAATGCGTAAAAAAAAAAAAAATGCGTATTCCCACCACGGAGGTAATTTTGGCGGTGTATTAAGTAGCTTTTCCGCCCCTTCCCATTTCCAACGGAATTAAATTACGTTTTCCTGCCCCCCCCCCTTACTCCGACACAGGCATTTAAGGAGCCTTTGCATTTAAATCGCCAAGAAATCACATTACTGCTTCAGCCCCATTTCTGCGAAGCTCTTCTCTGTGATTTATGAAGCTCAGCAATCTCCTGTGACAAGTTCTGCTCTGAACGCACTGGACGCGTTATATGTATAGGTCAAAAGCCTGATCGCTACTTCCAGACAACGAGCTGACTGCTCGCTATTTTGCTTTTTTTTTTTATATATCTCACATGATAGTTTGCAGGAGGCGACACACTGTAGGAAAAAAAAGACATGTTGGTAGGATTTATAAGCATAAGATAAGCAACCACTCTATTGCTATACACTGTGGAATACAGGTGCCCGAATAAGCAGCAGTTGTCGGCCGTGCCAAGCTGCTCATATCAACCTGATCATCCATAAACTGATTATTCCAATCATAAAAAAAAACAAAAGACACACATTTAAAAAGAAAGGACTCCATACTGTTTTTTTAATGATTGGAATAAACATAGTATTGGGTCTTTAATTTTTTTTTAACACATGCTCTGTATTAAGATGCCCATATAGTCAGCAGCTGTCCATCCGCACCCATCCACATATTTCAATAAGATTGCTAGACAATCTAGAACTGACATCATATCCATGAATACAAGAAAAAATAAAATGCATAAAAATATGGCTTTGTACCGTTTTTTTGTAATGCAGAGACCCCAGTTATACCCCAATACATGTGCATCAATTGATTTTAACCAGCCTCCCCCCCAACATGCCTGAACATTTTCATAGAAAACATAAGAAAAGAAGAGAGTTTAGACCAGGGGTGTCCAAACTTTCTTCAAAGAGGGCCAGATTTGATGAAGTGAACATGCGTGAGGGCCGACCCATTTTGCCTGACATTCTGTGAACCATTAAAATTCGGTCTAAGTGTGTTCGTTCGAGCACTAATACACTGCCTAACAAGAATTCTCTTGTCTTTCTGGCTGTGTGTGGCGAGATGAGCTCAGGCGTGTTATTTGGATATACCGTATTTATCTGCGTATAACACGCACCTTCACTTTAAAAAAAAAAAGATCTTTAACATTTTAAAAAAAGAACTGTGAATCAAAATAAGGGTCACTGCCCATCAATACAGCCTCACAAGTGCCATAAATGCACCACCCCCCTTGCCCTGAATGCACCACCCCCCTTGCCATGAATGCACCACCCCCCCTTGCCATGAATGCACCACCACCCTTGCCATGAATGCAGACTCACCATTGCAGCCTGATTCATTCATCTGCAGCATTGAAGGAGACAGGAGGGGGTGGGACGAGCGCCAGACAGACGTACAGGAGAATTTCCTGTTTTACCGGCGGCCTCTTTAATCGAAAGTCCCACCTCCTGTGATGGACAGAACAGTCGTACAATGGCAGCAAAGGAGACGGGACTTCTTTTACACAGGTCGCTGTGTAAACAGGAAGTACTCCTGTATGCACAACGCTCATCCCACCACCTCCAAGGCTGCCAGCATGTATTTCTTTTGTGGCCCCCGGCACTCAGGGATTCGTTGGGGGCCACAAAAGACATGCATGTCAAAATGACCAGGCCGAAACGCAGGCCGCGATTGGCCCGCGGGCCGGACTTTTGACATGCCTGCCTTAGACCAATAAAGTTATGTATGTTCCATACCTGTGGGATCTCCATGTAAGCTGAAAATCTCTGTAGTAGACATTGAGCCGCTGGCCCGCTGCATTGTGAACACAGGTCACTTGCTCTGTACAGGGGCCATTCATGGAACACTGCATAATCCAATGAATACAAAGTGTTCCAATTGAACGAGGTGGAGAGGTGGGCTGGCGACGTCATTTTTGCCTCGTCCAATCAGATAACACTTCACATTCATTGAGAAAATGTAAATTGTCCTCAGAATGGCGCCCGTGCCAAGCAGAGGACTTCTGCTCAATTAGCACCAGCGAAGCCGCTCAACAGTACCTGTAAGCTGGCGGCATTCACTGTAGTAGTGGCACCTTCCATGATGAACCCTACAGGTATGTCACATACATACTTATATTGGTCTATACTTACATTGTATGTGCCCTACAATGATTTCCAGCTTCCCTGAAGATCCCAGAGGTATGGCACATACATACTTCTACTGGTCCAAGCTGTAACTATGCTATACCTAAACAATAGCTTTAACTTAATTTAAAATTACAAAACCCTTTATCTTAAAGTGGTGGTAAAGGCTGATGTTTTTTTGTACCTGCATGCATTCTATGCATAAAGACAAAAAGTCTCCTTTGTGCAGAGCCCCCCCCCCCCCCCATGCTTAACTGAGCCCGATCTTCCTCCAGCAATGTGCACAAGAGCCTCAGCTCTCCAGGGAATCTCCCTCCTCATTGGCTGAGATAGCAGCGGGAGCCATTGTCAATCACAGCCAGTGAGCCAATGAGGAGATAGAGGGGTGGGCCCAAGCTATGAATGTGTGAAAGGACATGCAGAACTGTGGCTTATTAACAAGCCTGCTTTGGTGCCCCCATTGCAAGGGGCACCTGGCAGGAAGGAGGGGCCCAGAGTGCTGGTGAGGGACCCGAGAAGAGGAGGATCAGGGCTGCTCTGTGCAAAACCACTGCACAGGGCAGGGAAGTATAACAAGTTTTTTTTTTTAAGAAGGCTTTTAATATTTTAATGCACTGCAGCGTGTAGCACTTTGAGAGCAACTGTTTTCTAACCAGAGTTGATCAATGCAGATCAACATACCTGGTGTAAAGGAGTCCTTATAGAGCAAAAAAGTCAAATCAAATATTTAAAATAATTGTGGTAATAATTACAATAATTATTTGAAGATTGGATGTGGGCTGTTCTGTGGCAGTTGCATGCTTACCAAGGAGCATATGGCAATGTACTAACCCAGTATAGACTATAAAACCTCTAGACAGGACATGCAATACAAAGACCATAGGCAGGACAAGGGGTTATTTTGGCTTTATTGCAACAAAACCTGGGGGCATTTCATTCAGAACAGCTCCCAGGCGTTCCTCCTGATCCTTAATTACGGTACTTGGTGAGTCAGTGACCTGGAACAAGTAAGGGCATATCAAGTGTCAGGACAGATATGAATGCTTCAGCCCTGGGCTTACACCTTCCAGGACAAGCCATGCCAAGACTTGTAGTTTAGTAGTACCAGGGGGCAAACTTCCAGCCCTTTAAAGTAAAATCAGCGCATAATATAATATGGCCATAAGTGTAAGATCCAAAAGTATTTGTAAAATTGGTTGAGATCACTATGAAAATGATGGGATAACTTGAATAATGTATCAACCATAGCTAAACAAGGATAAAGTCAGTACAAACAAAAGTGCGCTTGTAAGACGGCTGCGCAAATACGGCGCGACAGAAAGTATTGCAACGATCGCCAATTTATTCTCTAGGGTGTTAGAATAAAAAATATATACAATGTTTGGGGGTTCTAATTAGTGAAAAATTACATTAGAATTGCTGTTTAACTTGTAATGCCAACGGCCACCACCAGATGGCGCCAGCTCACAGAAGGAAGAGCTTGGGACAGCTTGGGACTTCACAAGGCCGCGGCCTCAAATACCGGCGGGCGCGCACGGAGACACAGGATCCTGTGCCTTCGTGCGCCCCCACCTCCCCGTCGCACGATCGCGGTGGGC
Organism: Rana temporaria; assembly: GCF_905171775.1. Classification (NCBI taxonomy): domain Eukaryota; kingdom Metazoa; phylum Chordata; class Amphibia; order Anura; family Ranidae; genus Rana; species Rana temporaria. The sequence continues at coordinate 28,599,828 of NC_053495.1, read as the reverse complement.
CTGATGGGGCCGGTAATTGAGGGCGCAAAGCCACAGCCTCAATTACCGGCGGGAGCCAGGTCACAATTTGTCGCAATTGCGACCTGGCGCCCAGACATTGTCGACCCCTGTTGTAATGTATTTGTATTGTATTGTCAGACAACTATACTGACTAAAACGAAAATCGTATGACCCGACATCGTACAAGAAAAAGTTTTGTGCTTGTCCGATTGAATAATATCGGCTCTCGAAAGTAGTGTACACACAATACGAAAATCGTACGATTCTTCCGCGGACGATCGTTTTCGTCCGATATATTCGGATCGTGTGTACGGTGCATAAGGTGTGCATTAGAGTGTCATTTTTACAACATAAAACAAAATAACAGTCAAATTTGATTTATTCCGGCTTGCTGTACTCGGTATACAACTTCTCTAACCCTACTGGAAAAAGAAGGAACATTTGATGTTTTGTGGCGGTTTACAACATTAAAGCGGGAGTTCACCCATTTGTAAAAAAAAAAATTTCTCCCCTTAGCTTCCTGCTCGTTCGGTCTAGGGGAATCGGCTATTTGTATTAAAATATGAGCAGTACTTACCCGTTTTCGAGCTGCATCTTCTCCGTCGCTTCCGGGGTATGGGTCTTCGGGAGCGGGCGTTCCTTCTTGATTGACAGTCTTCCGAGAGACTTCCGACGGTCGCATCCATCGCGTCACTCGTAGCCGAAAGAAGCCGAACGTCGGTGCGGCTCTATACTGCGCCTGCGCACCGACGTTCGGCTTCTTTCGGAAAATCGTGACGCGATGGATGCGACCGTCGGAAGACTCTCAGAAGCCTGTCAATCAAGAAGGAACGCCCATTCCCGAAGCCCATACCCGGAAGCGACGGAGAGGATGCATCTCGTAAACGGGTAAGTACTGCACATATTTTAAAATAAATAGCCGATTCCCCTAGTAAAAACGAGCAGGAATCTAAGGGGGAAAAGTGCCCTCTAAGGGTGAACCCCCGCTTTAAAGATGGCTTGTTTATCTTTTTTTCTGTTAATAAATTTTTCTTAGGAAAAAGTAACCTTCGCTTGAGTCTCACAATTGATAAAACCTATTGTAATCATTCAGTAGGGAGAACAGGCCGACAAGCCGTTCAAGGCAAAGATCTGGGTCTAGTCACTGCTCTGCAACGGTCATCCGGCCTTCATAGACCAGCATACAATCGATGATCAACGTGAGCGGGGACAGAAATATATAGCCATCTTTATGGACAATGACAAATTTCACATGCACAGGGGGAATCACAGTCAACCCACCAATTTCTTCAATTCGACCATTCAATATTTCAAACTCAGGTTAAGTACACCAACAATATCTCAGGAGCTTACCCAATGACTAATGCTCGCAGTTTGAATCAATAGGAATTACATTATTCACAGTATTCTGATGATACACAGAATTTGGATGGGGTACAAATGTTTCCGGATACATTTGCACTTAAATAAATCAGAGATGCATTTCTAAACAGAATTCATGAATGGCTTACCCGAGTCAGCGGGAAGAGAGATAAAGAATATTCAATTGTTTTTTCTTAATTCTAAGGGCCCTATTCTAAAACAAGAATTTTAATACCATTGCAATAACATTTCTATAACAAAAGCAAGGTGTAACGGAATTACTACAACATGGATCAAGCTCATTAAGGTGGATGCATGATTTCAGCAGTGTGTTTGGCACAAAAAAAAAAATGTTTTATTTAATTTGAGCTCTATGAAACCAACATCAAATGGACCGCCCTAGACTGCATTGTGATGGAACCATAGACCTTGCTACTGAATTTTATAACACAAAACAATGTAGGTATTATTTTAGGATGTACTTCCTCATCATGCTCTTCAGGCAACAACCCAACTGATATTAAGAAACTGCATTTTTTTTTTTTAGAGGATGCAAAGTAAAAATAGAAACTGACACGTCCCTGTTTGCTGCTGTGAGTTCTGCCATGAGAAAACCATTGCTGTCCCCATCCTGTCACCTCCCAATCTCTGCTGCAGACAAAAGTGGGTTCTACCATTGGAGAACCACTGCTGTCTTCTCCTGACACATGCCAACCTCTGATGCAGCCAAAGGTGGGTTCTGCCATGGGATAACCATTGCTGTCTTTTTGACACATCTAGGGTAGGGGCAAAACGGCTTTAATCTGCTCCTGTTTGTCATATTGCTGAGGCTTGTTCTTCCAAGCTAGAGACATGCATTTTTTATGCAGTCGTTTTTCATTGGCCGTTATCTACCTATACATATAAAAAGGTTTGGCACTGGGAAGAATGCCCTCCTTACACGCGTTTGGCACTGGGAAGACTGCCCTCCTTACACGCGTTTGGCACTGGGAAGACTGCCCTCCTTACACGCGTTTGGCACTGGGAAGACTGCCCTCCTTACACGTGTTGGGCACTGGGAAGACTGCCCTCCTTACACGTGTTGGGCACTGGGAAGACTGCCCTCCTTACACGTGTTGGGCACTGGGAAGACTGCCCTCCTTACACGTGTTGGGCACTGGGAAGACTGCCCTCCTTACACGCGTTGGGCACTGGGAAGACTGCCCTCCTTACACGCGTTGGGCACTGGGAAGACTGCCCTCCTTACACGCGTTGGGCACTGGGAAGACTGCCCCTCTTACACAGGTGGTCAGTGGAAAGATCCCCCACCTATCAGTGGTCAGTAAAGAGTGCCCCTTACATTGGTATTCATTGAGCATGCCTCCCCCCCCCCCCCCTCTTACAGATAGCTAAAGAAGTCAACATGGCAAAAAAAAAAAATTCAGGCTGGAACTCTTCAAGGGTGTTATCTCTATTCAATGGACATACTACAGGAAAAAAAAAATAACTTAGTATGGTCAGAAATCCAAATATACAGTAGGTTGTCAAATAAGCAAAAACCATCACTTTAAATCTGCAAACCTATTTTGTGCTCCTAAATTCACCTTTATTAAAGGTATAATGAGAAAGATTTGGTCACTTCCTGCAAATGATTTATTGTCGGACAAGTAGCAGATTATTCCTCCTTTGTTGCTAAGGGCTGCTTCACTTGGAATTCTCATGCTGAAAGTCTCTGCCTTAATCTTGTATGTTTCCAGCACCTTCACATTGTAAAACAGTATTATACTTCACAGGGAAGTAAATATTGAAGTTATTAACACAAGAGTAAATTGCATTTCTAAAGTCCAAGAGTACTGGTAGATGAATTACAAAGATCGACCAAGGAGTAGGAAAATTTGGTCATCAATGCTTTAATCAAACATGGTTTATACCAATTATTTGACCCATTGGAAGTTCTACTTGTTAGGCATACGTCGATAACCAGACAAAGACAAAAAACATTAAGTCAGATAGTTCCAACTTTGAGTTTTCCCTGCTCAAACTAAACGCACCTTATTCCCAAAAGATCACAGATTGGTTTAGGAAACTTAATTATGGTTAAAATTCTAAAATAGGAGTTCTAGATCAGACAAACCCAAGGTCCTGTAGCTAGGAAGGACAACTAGCCTCCCCAGTATATGACCACGAAGAGCAGGCTAAAGCTGTTTTGTGGCCATCTAGATGGCTTTCTTAAGCCCAATCATGGTCTCTGACAGGTGGTAGACAAATTATTATGGAGTTAGCATGGTGTTAGTAATGAGAATGCCCCCTTACCGTGGTGGGCAAAATACCATCCTTACAGACAGCAAAAAAAAAAAGGCATTAGTGTCAGATGTTGACTTGACTCTGAAAAATAAAGGCATCATCAGTTGAAGGTCAATCATTCACAGCCAAAGAAACTCCTAGCAAGGTATGGCAAACCCTAAAGTTCCAGAAAATCCTAAGAGTAGTCGCCATGATTATAATTCAACAATCCCTTACTTCAATTAAGGACAAGTGATGGTTAAAAGGGTGAATAACTAAACAAATCAACAAGCCGAAAAGTAGGGTTGTCCCGATACCGATACCAGTATCGGGACCGATACCGAGTATTAGCGGGAGTACTCGTACTCCCGCTAATACCCCCCGATGCCAAAATAGAATACTTCCCCCTCCACCCCCCCCCCCACGCCGCCGCCCCCGCAACCGCCGCCTCGTTAATCACCGCGGCGCGGGGAACATTACAGTCAGCTTTGGTTTGAATAGCAGTTTTCCCCGCCGCGCATAGACACTCCCCCTTGGACGGATCTGTCCAATCGCGAGCAAGGGGGAGTGTCTCTATACACAGCGCGGCGGGGAAAACAGCTATTCAAACTAAAGCTGACTGTAATGTTCCCCGCGCGGTGATTAACGCGGCAGCGGCGGCATCATTTACAGTAGGTGGGGGGGGACGTGGCTGGATATGTTTGGGGACGTGGCTGGATATGTTTGGGGACGTGGCTGGATATGTTTGGGGACACATTTAAAAAAAAGTATCGGTATTCGGTATCGGCAAGTACGTAAAAAAAAAAAGTATTGGTACTTGTACTCAGTCCTAAAAAAGTGGTATCGGGACAACCCTACAAAGAGAATACATTTTTTTTTTTCGTCCTGCTGGAACTTGTCAAGTTAGTTTGCTCTATTCAATACACAGACTATAGGAAACTTAGGATGGTCAGAAAATCCAAATTAATGTTGTCAAAGAGAAGACCATCATTCACTCATCATTCTCCAAGCCTATTTTGCCCCTACATAAAATGGCTTTCTTAAGTCTAGGCATGGTCTACAGCGGGGTGAACAAACTTAAGGAATCAGCAGCCAGCCATTTTTTTTAACCTAGGAGCCAGCTCCATTAACTAGATAAAACCTCAAAAGTTAGTCACCAGCTGTAACTGCCAAGGAGCTTTGGCTACCTGCCTCATGGTCGTAGGCAAAAGGATCACAAGCCTAATAACTGGGGGTACATCTGTTACAGAAAGTTTTAAAATAGTGTTAAATCCTATTGTTAAAAAATATGATATGGTTTCAAACAGAGGATACTCTGGTTAAAGTTTTTAACATTTATATAAGATCAGGAGGTAGCAGCCATAACTATGTTCATGTCAGAGTACGGACATAGCTAGGTCCCAAATTTCACCACCTGACTGCATACAAAGCCGATATTTAAGGACACCAAAGTCGCACCACCAATCTTCTTTGGCCTTGGAATCATTTCAGCGGACGCCTCTAAATGTCAAGGCTGAAATTTTTTTCTAATCACACAAGGAGTCACGCAAAGTGCAAACAGAGTCCAAGAAGGATTTAAATCAGACCTGCTCGCGAGGCTATCACATTAAACCTGCATCACGGCTTGTTTTCCCTCAAGTGCTCCCAAAGAGACCCTACTAGATGTAATTACTGTACAATATCAGAGGCACAGAGAAGGACATCACTCAACAAACTGAAATAGAGAATAAATCAATAGAGAGATAAATGTTTCTCAAGTGTGGCCAACCTATTTCAATGTAGATCATCTTGACCAGAGGAAAAAAAAAACACGTTTGAGGGCAAGAAACCCTGTGATATGACTTTCAATGTGCATAAGCCAGATCAAGATTCTGAGATGTAAACTGGAGTACGCCCCACGACTGAGCCACGGCCATCTAGTATCCAGCTCCGGTGGTACAAGGTTTCCAATGCAAACTATTAATGCTTTTCTGACTTCTGATACAAGACGTGTCCTCACAAAATATGTATTTCTATTCAAAGTTTCAGAAACGGTCTCTAAACTGGTATTCTGCTGCAAACAAAATTATGTAAATAGCATAAATACAGGAGGCAAAAAAGTATTTTTTTGAGGATATTTTTTTTAAAAGTTTAAAAAAGAAGTTTACTAAGTTACTAGGGCAGGAGAACATTAAAACTTACAACAAAGGATAAAAAGGAGATTCATAAAACTACCTTCTAAGCAGATCATATAAAACATTTTTATGTCAATTTGTAGAGTATAAGATTTCCTATCTCTACATAGTCCCCCCTCCGCCCACAGTGTGTTCCCTTTCGGGGTGGACAGTTGTGGGGTTGACACTTAAAGGTCCAGTGCTCTACCATATACGCTGTAGAGTCCCCGGTCCCTATTCCCCTGCGTTTTAAGTTTACTGACCAGCATAGTCTACACCAGGGATATGCAATTAGCGGACCTCCAGCTGTTGCAGAACTACAAGTCCCATGAGGCATAGCAAGACTTGGACAGCCACAAGAATGACACCCAGAGGCAGAGGCCTGATGGGATCTGTAGTTTTGCAACAGCTGGAGGTCTGCTTATTGCATATCCTTGGTCTACACCTATATCTAGTAGGTCCCCTTGAGGGGGTTAGGATCTTAGGGCCAGATTCACAAAGGAGATACGACGGAGTATCTCAGATACTCCGTCGTATCTCTCAGAGTATCTATGCAGCTGATTCATAGAATCAGTTACGCATAGATAGCCCTAAGATCCGACAGGTGTAATTGTTTTACACTGTCGGATCTTAGGATGCAGTACCGCGGCCGCCGCTGGGGGGAGTTCGCATCGTAAACCAGCGTCGCGTATGCAAATTAGGAGTTACGGCAATACAGCGGTTTTTCGCGGTCGCTGCTAGTCTAGTTTCCTGTCGCAAATTTAGTCGTTTTGGGTGCCCTAACTTTACACAGCACACGTATGTGCTATATAATGTATGGCCGTCGTCCCTGCATCGAAATTTAAAAATTCACGTCGTTTGCGTAAGACGTCCGGGAATACGGAAGTGCGCTACGCGCGTCGCCGTTTGAAAAAATGTCACTTCGCGCAAAGCACGGCGGGAATTTCGAAACGGAGCATGCGCAGTAGGTCCGGAGCGCGCCCAATTTAAATGGCACACGCCCATTTAAATTATGCGGGCTTACGCCGGAGGCCGCCAGCGTAGGTTTTCATTGCAAGTGCTTTGTGAATCAGGCACTTGCGATGAAAACTTGCGGCGGTGTAACGTATCTACGATACGTTACGCCGCTGCACTTCTATGTGAATCTGGCCCTTAGACGGCAAACACCTATTGTGATTCATGATACCCTGTTTTACTCTGTTTTTGCCCGTTTTGATTCCTTGGGTATACTGTTCTCAACATGCCCTGTAAAACATGCTCTGTACAATGTATTCTATGCCATGATTGTAATTGCATAAAACCCAATAAATTTCTTGAAAAAATAAATAAAGATTTCCTATCATCTGTGCCCAGTCTTGCCACACAGAGTTAATCCAGCTCTGAGCAATCCTCTTTTATTGTTCAGTGAAAATTAACAGACTTCCAGATAAAACCCTTTCTAAATACAAAGTCCATTCCTCTCTCCTTGCTTTGAGTGACAGGTTATTTACATATCTAGCTTGGACATGTTTATCATATGTTATGTTAATCATAATAGGAGGTGATCCACAGGTCATTGTATGTTACCAGGATGTGTTATGTGGGGGAGGGGTGGATTTCTCACTTTTTATACCGTGGATCACCTCATATGATAAACAAACATGTCCAAGCTAGATATGTAAATAACCTGTCACTCAAAGCAAGGAGATAGGAATGGACACTCCAAAGTTATGATACATAGCTGTCTGCTACAGATGTAGATCATATTGAGCGCATCGAGGCCTTTGGGTAATGACTGCGCTCCCAATAAGCATTTTTATAAATAAATATAAAATTACAAATAAAGCCCAATATAACCAAAAATTACAAATTAAAAAAAAGGAAGCCTTATACATACAATGGTCTAACCAAGCTGATTATAAAAAACATACAAATATAACTCAATACAGCCTAAAAAAAAAAAAGAATCGAATAAAAAGGGAAGCAAAGCAATGAAGCACTCCAACAAACCCCTATTTCAAGCCATATGCAAGTATACATATTTAACATTGCTACCAAAGAAAAGGTTAAAACCTAGGGAAAACAAAAAAAAAAGTCAAGCCACTACATTGTTACGCATTTGAAAGCATATCTGACTTGAGATTTTGCATTTTTAATTACTAATTACTAGCAAAAAAATTGTTATTTTTTTTGTTTTGTTTTTTTAAAGTTGGCAATTATTATGCAACATATGTTCCTATCATGATCTAGAAAGTAAAAAAAAAAAAAAAAGCCCACACACTTTGCCAAGTTGCAGACCTTCGGAGGCGAAGAGGACACTCTGCACTATTCAAGTGTACCAAAGCACAGATCAATACAAAAACAGCCTTGCATACAAATCTGTTGCTCAATTCCGAAGTTTTTTTTTCATTAAAAAACATCACGCACAATAATAAAAACAAAAATGCACAATTTAAAAAAAACAGACAAAACACAGCAACATAAACACAAACAGCTACTTTGAGATTATATATATATATAAAATAAATAAATAAATATATATATTAAATACAAAAAATATATATATATATATATATATATATATATATATATATATATATATATATATATATATATATATATATATTAAATACAAAAAATATATATATATATATATATATATATATATATATATATATATATATATATATATATATATATATATAACTTTTTTTTATTTAATATATATATTTATTAAATAAAAAAAAGTAATATATATATATATTTTTTTATTTAATATATATATATATATATATATATATATATATATATATATATATATATATATATATATATATATATATATATATATATATCTATATCTTTTTTTTATTTAATAAATATATATTAAATAAAAAAAAATATATATATATATATATATATATATATATATATATATATATATATATATATATATATATATATTTTTTTTTTTTTATTATTTAATATATATATTTATTAAATAAAAAAAACTAATATATATATATTTTTTTTTTTTAATTTAATATATATATATATATATATATATATATATCTTTTTTTTATTTAATAAATATATATTAAATAATAAAAAAATATATATATATATATATATATATATATATATATATATATATATATATATATATATATATATATATATATATATATATATATATATATATATATTTTTTTATTATTTAATATATATTTATTAAATAAAAAAAAGATATATATATATATATATATATATATATATATATATATATTAAATTAAAAAAAAAAAATATATATATATTAGTTTTTTTTATTTAATAAATATATATATTAAATAATAAAAAAAAAAAAATATATATATATATATATATATATATATATATATATATATATATATATATATATATATATATATATATATATATATATATATTTTTTTTATTTAATAAATATATATTAAATAATAAAAAAATATATATATATATATATATATATATATATATATATATATATATATATATATATATATTTTTTTTTTTATTATTTAATATATATATTTATTAAATAAAAAAAAGATATATATATATATATATATATATATATATATATATATATATATATATATATATATATATATATATATATATATATATATATATATATATATATATATATATATATATATATACATATATATATACATACACACACACATACACATATACACACACATACACACACACACATATACATATACACACACTTTGTATACTTTTCTTAATTTTTTTTTTGGCACGTGACTTGTAGTTGAAACAATAATTGCCATTTTACTCATTTCTACGTCCGCGCTGACTAAACGGATACACTTTTTTTCCCCTTTTGCAAGCTAATATAGTCTACAGACCTTGTTACAACACATTTTGTGGCAATCGGGAAAGCTTTTAATAAGTCCAAGGCTATAAAGAACAGCTCGGTAGTGCCTCCCCTGGTATCAAACAGTCACTACACATTAATTTGATGGTGCTGGAGTGACCTCCGTCTCCTGTCTGCAGAATTCTTGCATTCATGGAGCACTTCATGTGCTTTGGCGGACATGAGAGCGCGGCGTTATCTGCCTATTTGTGGCCGAAGAGCCGAATTACAGCGAAAGCACCAACCCCACACCCAGTCAATGAGGCATCATTAGTGCAATTAAATACATACAGCCTGTAACTGGATACACCCAATGCAGCCAACATGTGTGCAGCTTGCACTTCAACATAGGAATGGCTACTCTCCTTTGATGTTAAGAGGCCAGTAAAGGAAATCCTTGTCTGTAAGGGACAAGTTGTATCAATCACAGGCTAGCAAATATGTAACAGCCTGTTAACTCTTTAGGTGCTGGGCTAAGGACCACATGGGCATGCAATTTTTGGACAATGTGGAAGCAGGATTCAGAACTTTAAGGGAGGAGGGGGGGGGGGGGGGGTCTGTAGAAATACCAAAAGGGTTCCAGTCTTAAAATAAGAGCCCATCTCTTCAGATCCTGTGCCATGGCCACTAGGCTCGGTGCTGTTCTTTTGAGTTAAAGTGCATAGGTCACCCCAAATTGGCACCCCACTCTGCACTGTCCCAGCCTTTTGCTTTTGATTAGGCGAGCACTGCACCAAAAAAAAAAAAAGCAGCCACATAGCTGATTCCTAAAAGAGAGGGGGAGGGGGGACACCAAATCCTACAAGGGATCTGTTCAATATTTCCTGCCTGGCAGAAGAGGCTGAGCTCCTGGAAGTCACCTCTAAACATACTTCCAGCCTGTGACACAACGCCCGGACACTGGGACGTGCTGCCAGCTGGGTAGTAGTAGCAGTACGGAGTACATGCCTAGAAGCTTGCCAGCTACACCAACCAGGAGGCAGTAGATGCCCAGGACGGAGGGTGGGCAATCAGCTAGCAGTGTTAGAAATCTCCAGACAAAAAGATGGCATTAAAGGAGTATGCTCAGGCAACAGGGAATAAGTCTGCATTGAGGAAACATGGCAGTTTATGGGCACAGGAGGGTTATCTAGATGTGATGGGTGCCCAGCTAGCAGTGGGGAAATCAGCTAGCAGTGTTAGAAATCTCCAGACAAAAAGATGGCATTAAAGGAGTGTGCTCAGGCAACAGGGAATAAGTCTGCATTGAGGAAACATGGCAGTTTATGGGCACAGGAGGGTTATCTAGATGTGATGGGTGCCCATAGTCTACCTACAGAGGGGTAAGATGCATGGTAGACCCTAATGCAATAGCAATCAGATCACAGTTTCCCAGGCTCTTGGGTTTTAGGTGAACATTAGCATTATGTGTCATCTATAAATATTTAAATACAAATGTATAAATATTATACATCACAGGGCAACACAAGAAAGAGGTGGCTACAGTACGGGAGACTTTAGGCAGCAGCAAAGGAAGCAATCCTGCTGGCTGGAAGGGACGTCTATGAATAGGGAACTACAAGGAGCCCAACCGGGAAATAAAAGAGCAGCTCTGGAATGTGGACGGCAGGCAGGAAAAGGGCATTAGGGGCCCCTGGAAAGTGGTTATTAGTCCCATCAACTCCCTGGGGAAGGGCAACTAAAGGCCAGCGAGGGGCCAGGCACTGGGTCAACAAATGATCCATCAGCTCCAGGGCAATCTTCTCACCATCCACCTAACTCACGCAGGTCCTCATGACTTACCAAGGTAGCACATAACATTGGAGAGGGCATTAGGAACCCCCTGAAAAGCAGTTAAGTGTCCCATCAAACCCTTAGGAAGAGGCAACAATGGGTCAGGGAATGGAGCACAGGGCAGACAAATGATCCATCAGCTCCAGAGCTATCTCCCCCATCCCACCTAACTCCCCAAGGTGCTCTTGACTTACAAGGGTAACAAAATATATAGGATTAGGGGGACCCTGGAAGGCAGCTAAGAGTGCCATGAAGCAAAGGAGAGCAAGGGGTCAGGAAATAAGGTGGGTACAGGCTGGACAAATGACCCATCAGCTTAGGGGCAACCTCCCCACCTACCACCCAACTCATCCAGGTTCTCTCAAATTACCAGGGAGGTAAGAGACATAGGAAAGAGCATTAGGGGCCCCTGGATGCTGGCTCTAAGTCTTGCCAAGCCTCTGGGAATAACAGTCAATGGCCAGGAAATTGGGGCACAAGGTAGATAAATGATCCATCAACTCCAAATCTACCTACCCACCACACATCTAGCTCTTCTTGCTCAAACACTATCTCTTCACCAAACTCATCCAGGTCTTCTTAAAGTACAAACATACTAGGGGCCCCTGGTAGGTGGCTAAAGTCCCATTATATCCTCTTGAAGGGTCAGCCAAAGGCCAACAATGGGCTACAGGGTAGTCAAATGATTCATCAGCTCAATGTCTACCTACCCACCATACTCATCTAGGGCGTCTTGCTCCAAAGCTACCACCCTGCCAAACTTGTCCAAGTCTCCTTGACTTACTAGCATATTGGGGGACCCAGGAAGGTGGCTAAAGCTCCATTTAATTCCCTTGAAAGGGGCAATCAAAGGCCAGCAAGGGGCTACAGGGTAGTCAAATGATTCATCAGCTCAATGTCTACCTACCCACCATACTCATCTAGGGCGTCTTGCTCCAAAGCTACCTCCCTGCCAAACTTGTCCAAGTCTCCTTGACTTACTAGCATATTGGGGGACCCAGGAAGGTGGCTAAAGCCCCATTTAATTCCCTTAAAGGGGCAACCAAAGGCCAGCAAGGGGCTACAGGGTAGTCAAATGATTCATCAGCTCAAGTTGTAGCTACCCACCATACTCATCTAAGGCTTCTTGCTCCAAAGCTATCGCCCCGCCAAACTCATCCAAGTCTCCACGACTTACTAGCATATTGGGGGCCCCAGGAAGGTGACTAAAGTCCCATTTAATTCCAAAAGGCCAGCAAGGGGCCAGTGTAGACAAATGATCCATCAGCTCAAAAGCTAACTCATCCAGGTTTCCTCCTCAAGGTAGTACAAGACATAGGAAAGGGTATTGGGGGGGCCTCTGGAAGGCATCTAGGAGTCCCATCAAGCCCCTAGGGAGGTCAGCAAGGGGCCAGAGAATAGGGGGGGCACCGGCCAGAGAATAGGGGGGCACCGGCCAGAGAATAGGGGGGCACCGGCCAGAGAATAGGGGGGCACCGGCCAGAGAATAGGGGGGCACCGGCCAGAGAATAGGGGGGCACCCTGTAGACAAATGATCCATTGGCTCAAAAGCTCCTCAACTCATCCAGGTCTCCTTGACTTACAAGGGTAGCACAAGACATATAAAATGGTATTGGGGCCCCTGGGAAGTTCAGGAATGGGGGCACAAGGGAAGACAATACCGAGGTTCCAGGACTATCCCCCCCACCCAGGACTTACCAGGGTAGCACAGGACATAAAATGGTATTGGGGCCCCTGGGAAGGTCAGGAAAGGGGGCACAAGGGAAGACAATGCTGGGCTCCAGGACTTACCAGGGTAGCACAAGACATATAAAATGGTATTGGGGCCCCTGGGAAGGTCAGGAAAGGGGGCACAAGGGAAGACAATGCTGAGGTTCCAGGACTTACCAGGGTAGCACAGGACATAGTGCAGGACCGAGGTTGAGATTTTCAGGAACAAGATCCACCAGCACGGCTGCAGTAGCCTCCGCATGACACCATGCACATTGAGGACCGGGGCAACTTGTTGACTGATGGGCCTCCCAGGCGACACAATTCCCGGTGGCGGCGGAGGGGGTGACCTTCTCGGGGGGGTTGTGGGCTCTGCTCACTGGGAGGGGAAGTTGGAGATCCGCGGAGAGCCCTGGATCTCATGCATGCAGATCTTCTCCAGCAAGGTCCGGGGGTGGTGGAGGAGGACAGTCCGTTCTCTAGTCCTGGAGGAAGGAAGGTGGAGGGGAGGAGGTGGTGTAGTCCACACTAGTCCAGGCTGGGCTCCGGGTCTCCGGGCTGATCACACCTCGGCTGCCCGCTTTCCATTCTCCCATACAGGAAGTAACATGTGAGCCGAGCCAGCCGGAGACTTTAAAAGCTCGGAGAGGGAGAGAGCGCGCGGGGGCGCGCACACTGACACTGGGCGTCTAGTACACGGCGCGCGCCCCCGACGCTCTTAAAGCCGCACCGCCCGAATTCCTGGCAGCAGCAGGAGAAGAAGAAGAAGGAGGATTTTTTTTTTCTTTTTTAGACTACTGCCATTCACTTCCGAGGGGGAGGGGGGCAACCGGGAGATGACTTGTGTCACTGAGGATTACAATGTATCAAAGCACAGGAGATCGTGTAAGGCTGGGGGGGTGGGGGGTAATTAGACCCGTGCCTGGAGAAGGGAGGTAAGTGAGAGGGGTAATTGCATGGAGAGGGGGGATCAGTGCATGAAGGAGGGATCAATGCATGAAAAAGGGGGGATCAGTGCATGAAAGAGGGGGGTCAGTGCATGAAGGAGGGATCAGTGCATGAAGGAGGGATCAATGCAAGTAAAAGGGGGGTGAGTCCATGAAGGGGGGATCAGTGCATGAAAGAGGGGTCAGTGCATGAAAGAGGGGGGTCAGTGCATGAAGGAGGGATCAGTGCATGAAGGAGGGATCAATGCAAGTAAAAGGGGGGTGAGTCCATGAAGGGGGGATCAGTGCATGAAAGAGGGGTCAGTGCATGAAAGAGGGGTCAGTGCATGAAAGAGGGGGGTCAGTCCATGGAGGAGGGATCAGTGCATGAAAGAGAGGGGTCAGTGCATGAAGGAGGGAGGGGGGGCAGTGGATGAAGGGGGGATCAATGCATGAAAAAGGGGGGTTCAGTGCATTGAGAAGGGGGAGGTCAGTGCATGGAGAAGGGGGGGGGGGGGGGGGTCAGGGGATAAAGGGGCTGATCAGTGCATGAAGGAAGGTGGGGTTGATCAGTGAATAAGAGGTTGATCAGTGCATGAAGGGGGGTGATCAGTGCATAAAGAGGCTGATCAGTGCATGAAGGGGGGGGGGGTCAGTGCATAAAGAGGCTGATCAGTGCATGAAGGGGGGGGGGGGGGTCAGTGCATAAAGAGGCTGATCAGTGCATGAAGGGGGGTGATCAGTGCATGGAGGGGGGCAGTGCTTATAGGGGCTGATTAGTGCATGAAGGAAGGGGAAGGTGGTTGATCAGTGCATAAAGAGGCTGATCAGTGCATGTAGGAAAGGGGGGGGGGTTCAGTGCATAAAGAGGCTGATCAGTGCATGTAGGAAGGAGAGAGGGGGTGATCAGTGCATAAAGAGACTGATCAGTGCATGAAGGGGGGGGGTCAGTGCATAAAGAGGCTGATCAGTGCATGAAGGGGTTGATCCGTGCATGGAGGGGGGCAGTGCTTAAAGGGGTTGATCAGTGCATGAAGGAAGGGGAAGGTGGTTGATCAGTGCATAAAGAGGCTGATCAGTGCATGTAGGAAGGAGGAGGGGGGGGTTCAGTGCATAAAGAGGCGGATCAGTGCATGAAGGGGGGGTCAGTGCATAAAGAGGCTGATCAGTGCATGAAGGGGGGTGATCAGTGCATGTAGGAAAGAGGGGGGGGGGGGTTGGTCAGTGCTTAAAGGGGCTGATCAGTGCATGAAGGGGGGGTGCGGGGTGATTAGTGCATGAAGGGTTGTGGATCAGTGCATGAAGGAGGGTGATCAGTGCATGTAAAATGGAGAGTGGGGGGGTTGATCAGTGCATAAAGGGGCTGATCAGTGCATGAAGGGGGGGCAGTGCATAAAGGGTGTTGATCAGTGCATGAAGGGGGATAATCAGTGCAAGTAGGAAGGAGGGGGTGTTGGTCAGTGCATAAAGGGGCAGGATGGGGGTGATTAGTGCATGAAGGGTTGTGGATAAGTGCATGAAGGAGGGGATGGGGGTGATCAGTGCACAAAGGGGGCTGATCATTGGCTGTGTGAATGGATCACTGTCATCTCCCCAGACACAGAGCTCATCTCACACCCTCCCCAGCTCACTCCATGCAAGATAAGAGGCAGCAGCTAATCAGAGACTCTCTGACTGTCCCCTGTCACCTGCATCCATCTCCCACCTTCATATCTTCTGCTTCTCCTCTCATCTCTCTCTCCTGCTCTATTCTGTATATGTGCTCACTTCTCTCTCTCTCTGTCTCTCTGTCTCTCTGTCTCTCTCTCTCTCTCTCTCTCTCTCTCTCCTGTATATGTGCTCAGAGCTCTCATCTATCTGTCTCTCTCTCTGTCTCTCTCTCTCTGTCTCTCTCTCTGTCTCTCTCTCTCTCTGTCTCTCTCTCTCTGTCTCTCTCTCTGTCTCTTTCTCTCTCTCTCTCTCTCTCTGTCTCTCTCTCTGTCTCTCTCTCTCTCTCTCTCTCTCTCTCTCTGTGTCTGTGTGTCTCTGTCTCTCTATCTCTCTCTCTCTCTCTCTCTCTCTCTCTCTGTCTCTCTGTCTCTCTGTCTCTCTGTCTCTCTCTCTCTCTCTCTCTCTCTCTCTCTCTCTCTCTCCTGTATATGTGCTCAGAGCTCTCATCTATCTCTCTCTGTCTCTCTCTCTCTCTGTCTCTCTCTCTGTCTCTCTCTCTGTCTCTCTCTCTCTCTCTGTGTGTGTGTCTCTCTCTCTCTCTCTCTCTCTCTCTCTCTCTCTCTCTCTCTCTCTCTCTCTCTCTCTCTCTCTCTCTCTCTCTCTCTCTCTCTCTCCTGTATATGTGCTTACAGCTCTCATCTGTCTGCCCACAATCCTACAGACACTCTATTAAGTGATGACTGCAGCCCCCTCTGATATATTCTCTACCTTCCCCTCTATCGGATATCTGTTCTCTCTGATCCTATGCATTCTCTATACACTGTGTCCATTCATCCTGGATATTCTGTATTTGTCCTTTATATGAGAGATCCATTCTACTTCTAATGTTATATATTCTATGTACACTGTGTGTTTTCATCTTGTATACTCTGTATCTGTCCTTTGTATGACATATGTATTCTACTTTCTGATCTTGTATATTCCATGTACTCCAGGTCTATCCCTCTTGTGTATTCTGCACCTTCCCTTCTATAG
Source organism: Rana temporaria (assembly GCF_905171775.1). NCBI lineage: Eukaryota > Metazoa > Chordata > Amphibia > Anura > Ranidae > Rana > Rana temporaria. The sequence goes on along the minus strand of NC_053495.1, from coordinate 28,583,051 downwards.
GAGATCTATTCTATCTTCTGGTCCTGTGTGTTCTCTATACACTGTCCAATTATCCTGGATATTCTGCACGTTCCTTTCTATAGGAGAGATCTACTTACTTCTGATCCATTCCTGTCTATTTTATACATGTCTTGTATCTTGGATATTCTGCATCTATCATTTATATGAGAGATCTATTCTACTTTCTGATCCTCTATAATCCATGTGTTCTGTGTCTATTCCTCTCGTATATTCTGCACCTTCCCCTCTCTATAAATGATTATAGTCTACTTCTGATCATATATTCTATAATCACAGCATCTAGTAATCCAGGATATTCTGTACATTCCCCTGTATATATACGAGATCTATTCTTTTTTGATCCTATATATACCATATACTCTGTGTCTATTCATCCTGCATACCATGCACCTTCCCCTCTATAAGATATACAGATCCATTCCATTTCCTGATCTTTTATATATATTTTATATGTACACTGATTTTATTTATTATGTATCTATCCCCTATATGAGATCTATTCTATTTTTGATCCTATATATTCTTCCTTTTGTGTATTCTGTGCCTGTCCTTTATATATCTATTCTACTTTCTGGTCCTGTATATTTTGCACACACTATATCCATCCTATATATTCTGTATACACTGGGACTATTCATCCTTTATATTCTGTATCTGATCTCTCTCTTCTGCCCTCTATATGAGATCTATTTAAATTTTTGATCTATTCTACATTTTGCTCCTGTATATTCTATTAACATTGTACTTACTCAGTCTGTCTACATATTCTGTGTCTGTCCTTTATATAGCATATCTATTCCTATTTCTGGTCCAATCTATTCTGTATACACTGTGCCCATTCATTGTGTATATTCTGTATCTGTTCTCTGCTCTGTCTTCTACATGTGATAGCTATTCTATATTGCGCTCTATATATTCTATATACACTGTTCTTATTCCTCCTGTATATTCTGTGTCTGTCGTATCCCCTGCCATCTGTAGTAGATATCCATTGAATGTTCTGCTTCTGTATACACAATACCTATTCTTCCTATATATCCTGCATCTGATCTGTTGGCTGACCTGTACATCATGTTTCTATGCTACTTTATATTATATATGTACTTTACTTATTCCTTTGGTATATTCTGTATCTGCTTGGTTTGTTATATATCTTTTCCACTTTCTGCCTGTAGATGTTCCATATTTACTGCACTTATTCCTCCTGTATTCTTTGTATCTGCTGTATCCTCTAACCTCTATATGAGATATCTATTCTACTTTCTGCTTCTATATATTCTACAGTCACTGAATATTCTGTATATGTTTTATCCGCTTCCCTCTATAATATATATGTACAGTGAGGGAACATTTCTATATTCTGTATTTACTGTAACTCTTATATATTCTGTAACTATTGTAACTCTTATATATTCTGTAACTACTGTAACCCCTATATATTTTATACATACTTTATTTATTTGTCCTATATCTACTGTATTCACCACCTCTATGTATTCTACATATATGAGTGGCAAATAACAGTGTCTAATATGTTTCTACCAAACTCCTCCAAAGTACTCAATATCTAATGTATGCAGTGTTCTTGTTCACTGTGCATTGTAGATCTTTACTCTATATCTAAAGCTATGTTTTATATTTTACATATTCACCACCCCGTGTGCCCTACAGTATATGCGCATGGTCCATATACTGTATATATTGCCATTTATATATATATGTTGTAGGATTGTCCCGATACCACTTTTTTACCGATACTTTTTTTCATGTACTCGCCGATACCGAATACCGATACTTTTTTTTAAATGTGTCCCCAAATGCAGCCATGTCCCCCCACAAATGCAGCCATTTCCCCCCACAAATGCAGCCATGTCCCCCCACAAATGCAGCCATGTCCCCAAACATATGCAGCCATGTCCCCCACATATATGCAGCCATGTGTCCCACATATATGCAGCCATGTCCCCCCACATATATGCAGCCATGTCCCCCCACATATATGCAGCCATGTCCCCCCACATATATGCAGCCATGTCCCCCCACATATATGCAGCCATGTCCCCCCACATATTGCAGCCATGTCCCCCCACATATATCCAACCATGTCCCCCCACATATATCCAGCCATGTCCCCAAACCTAATGATGATGCCGTCGCGCGTTAATCACTGTGCGGCGAATATTACAGGCAGCTTTCGTTTGAATAGCTGTTTTCCCTGCCATGCCGTGTAAAGGACACTCCCCCTTGCTCGGGATTGGACAGATCCGTCCAAGGGGGAGTGTCTATACACGGCGCGGCGGGCAAAACAGCTATTCAAACGAAAGGTGCCTGTAATGTTCGCCGCACGGTGATTAACGCGGCAGCGGCGGATTTGCAATATATGGCGGCGGGGGGGGGCAAGTATTCTATTTAGGCATCGGGGGTATTTGCGAGAGTACAAGTACTCCCGCAAATACTCTGTATCGGTCCCGATAGCGATACTGGTTTCGTATCGGGACAACCCTAATATGTTGTATTCACTGCCCATTACATTAGGTACCTAATGCATTCAATGGGGCTTTTTATTCTGTATTCAGTGCTTCTTTGTATTTTCTACTTACCATATGGCGTGTTCTGTATTCATTGCCCCTAAGTATATCTAATATAATGACTATTTGGCTTAATATGTTGTAATTTGTACCTAATGCATTTACTCCCTTCTGCATATGTGTTGCATTCACGGCCCTTCTATAGTCTACATATACTGTACTCCAGTTCTGTAGTTTACATCTGCTCTATTCACTGCCTTCTGTAGTCGACAGATACTGTATTTACTGCTCTTATATGGTCTACATTTACTGTATTGACTGCCCTTCTATAGTCTACACCTTCTCTAAACACTGCCCTTATATAGCCTACATTTTCCATATTCACTTCTCTTCTATAGTGTACACTGTCTCTAAACACTGCCCTTCTATAGTCTACATTTACCGTATTCACTGTCCTTCTATAGTCTACATTTACTGTATTCACTGCCCTTCTATAGTCTACATTTACCGCATTCACTGCCCTTCTATAGTCTACATTTACTGTATTCACTGCCCTTCTATAGTCTACATTTACTGTATTCACTGCCCTTCTATAGTCTACATTTACCGTATTCACTGCCCTTCTATAGTCTACATCAGGGGTCTCCAAACTTTCGAAACAAAGGGCCGGTTTAGACTTTAGGGGGGCTGGACTGTGGCCAGCGGCTTGGAAATTTTCCTTGCATTAGTGGGAGTAAATATTGCCACATTTGGTATAGGTTAGAGGAATAGTGCCCCGTCATTTGGAGGCCCATTGTTGGTGTCAACGAGAGAAATGGTGCCCCATTGTTGTCAGTTGTCAGAATAGTGTCTCGTATAAGTGGGAGAATAGTGCCTCAAGGGCCGGATAATGGCAAGCAAAGGGCCACATTCGGGCCCCCGGGCCGCAGTTTGGAGACCACTGGTCTACATGTACCGTATTCACTGCCCTTCTATAGTCTACATGTACTGTATTCACTGCCCTTCTATAGTCTAAATTTACCGTATTCACTGCCCTTCTATAGTCTACATTTACCGTATTCACTGTCCTTCTATAGTCTACATTTACTGTATTCACTGCCTTTCTATAGTCTAAATTTACCGTATTCACTGCCCTTCTATAGTCTACATTTACCGTATTCACTGTCCTTCTATAGTCTACATTTACCGTATTCACTGCATTTCTATAGTCTAAATTTACTGTATTTACTGCCTTTCTATAGTCTAAATTTACCATAGTCACTACCATTATATAGTCTACATTTACCATTTTCGCTGCGTTTCTATAGTCTGAATTTACTATAGTCACTGCCCTTCTATAGTCTACATTTACCGTATTCACCGCCCTTCTATAGTGTACACCAGGGGTTGCCAAACTATGGCCCTCCTGTTGTTCAGGAACTACAATTCCCATCTTGCCTACTCATGTCTGTGAATTTCAGTGTGTTACAATGCCTCATAGGATGTGTAGTTTTGCAACAGCTGGAGGGCCGTAGTTTGGAGATCCCTCTTCTACACCTTCTCTAAACACTGCCCTTCTATAGACTACATTTACCGTACTCACTGCCCTTCTATAGTCTACATTTACCGTATTCACTGCCCTTCTATAGTTTACACCAGGGATGGTGAACATTGGCACCCCAGATGTTTTGGAACTACATTTCCCATGGTGCTTGAGTGCATGAGCATCATGGGAAATGTAGTTCCAAAACATCTGGAGTGCCAAGGTTTGCCATCACTGGTCTACATCTTCTCTAAACACTCCCCTTCTATAGTCTACATTTACCGTATTCACTGCCTTTTTATAGTCTATGCCTACTGTCCTCACTGACCTTCTATAGTCAACACCAGCCTTTTTCAACCTTCTTACCCCAGAAGAAGCCCTAAAATAATTTTAACGTCTCAGGAAACCCTTTCATAAACCAATTTATTGAGAAAAATACCCCCTACATGTGTTGTCTGTAAGAAGAATGTTCCTTTCCTTGGTTGTCAGTAGGAAGAATGCTTACATTATAGTGGTGATAAAATTATCATTGGTGTCATGCGGATGGCTTTGCCAAGTGCTGTTGGCCCTGGAACAACAAAGGCACCATTAAATTGAAGGTCAATCAGCCACAGCTTAAGGAACCCCTAACAACTTTTGAAGGAACCCTAGGATTCCACAGAACCCTGATTGAGAATGACTTGTCTAAACCTAATGGGCCAGATTCACATAGAGATACGACGGTGTATCTCCTGATACACTGTCGTATCTCTGAGTTTCGTCGGTCGTATCTATGCGACTGATTCATAGAATCAGTTACGCATAGATATGCCTAAGATCCGACAGGTGTAACTGTGTTACACCGTCGGATCTTAGGCTGCAATTCCAGGCCGGCCGCTAGGTGGCATTTCGGTTTATTTACGCGACGAATATGCAAATGAGGAGATACGCCGATTCAGAAACGAACGACCGCCCGGCGCTTTTTTTTACGTCGTTTGCGTTCGGCTTTTTCCGGCGGATAGTTACCCCTGGGTCTATGAGGCGCAGCCAATGTTAAGTATGGCCGTCGTTCCCGCGTCGCGATTTAAAAATTTTACGTCGTTTGCGTAACTCGACCATGAATGGGGCTGGACGCCATTTACGTTCACGTCGAAACCAATGACGTCCTTGGTTTCGCACGCTGGGTAAATTTTCGAACGGCGCATGCGCTATTCGATTGGCGGTAAGTGCTTTGTGAATTACCCACTATGTCACAAAAACTTGCAGCGGCGGATCTTAAATCAGATAGGTTACGCGGATCTAAAGATCCGCTAACCTATGTGAATCTGGCCCAATGTATATACTGCTATGCAATAGTCTACATGTACTGTATTCTATAGTTTACCTGTACTGTATTCACTACCTATCTATAATCAAACATCTACTGTATTCACTGCCATTCTGTATTCTACAGTACAGCTACGGTATTCACTACTCTTCTATAGTCTACTCCTTCTCTATACACTGCCTTTCTATTCTAGTCTACAGTTACCATATTCACTGCCTTTCGATAGTCTATGCCTACTGTCTTCACTGACCTTCTATAGTCTACACCAGCCTTTATCAACCTTCTTACACCAGAAGAACCCCTAAAATAATTTCAGGGTCTCAGGAAACCCTTGCATAAACCAATTTATTGTGAGTCAATGACAAAAATACCCCCTAATTTTGTGGTCTGTAAGAATAGTTCTTACGTTGATGGTCAGTAGGAAAAATACTCCTTACATTGGTGGTAAAAATATCATTGGTGTCATGCTGATGATGGCTTTGCAAAGTGGCATTGGGCCTGAAACAACAAAAGTACCATAAAATCGAAGGTCAATAAGCTAAAGCTCAAGGAACCCCTAACAACCTTTGAAGGAACCCTAGGGTTCCACAAAACACTGGTTGAGAATGGCTTGTCTACAGCACAGCTACTGTATTCACTGCTCTTCTGTAGTCTACATCTACTGTATTAATTGCCCTTCTATAGTCTTCGTCTACTGTATTAATTTCCCATCTGTAGTCTACATCCCTTTTTCCCAACCTTTTTTACACAAAAGGAACCCCTAAAATGATTTTCAGTTCTCAGGGACCCTTACTAAAACCAATTAAATGGGAGGCAATGAAGACAATACCCCTTGCATTGGTGGTCAGTAGGAAGAATACCAAAATATAATTGAGCTATGCTGCTGGTTATGCCAGTTGGCTTTGGCCTTGGAACTATGGAGGTGCCATCAACTAGGGGGTCAATCAGTCACAACTCAATGAATACCAACCCCTGAAAGAACCCTAGGGTTCTACACCAAACCCTGGTTGAGAATAGCTGGTGTAAATCTACTGTATTCACTGACCTTCTGTATTCTACACGTATTGTATTTATATAATCCACATCCGCTGTATTCACTGTTCTTCTGTTTTCTATATGGGCTGTATTTACTGCATTTCAATAGTCTACGTCTACTGTATTCACTTAATTTCTTTATATGCTGTATTCATTGTATTTCCATAATCGACATCCACAGTATTCACTGTCCTGTTTTCTACATCAGCTGCATTTACTGCATTTATAGTAGTCCCTGCACTACTTTGGTCCAACTTTGATGCCAGTTACACAGACATTCCCTGAAATTGCGGCTGCGAACCGCTGCAAAATCGCAGCTGCGAAATCGCTGTAAAACCACGCGACTTTGAAGTCGCACTAGTCTGAAAGGGGCCTAAAGGTGAGACTCTTTCCATCACTGTATGGCCCTGTTGACATTTCAGTGTAAAGGAAATGTGGGCAGAAACATGCGTTTCTGCCTGCATTTCTGCCAACATGCTTGTGGTACTATTATTTCTTAAAGGGGTTGTAAAGGTTTGTTTTTTATTTTCTAATTAGGTTCCTTTAAGCTAGTGCATTGTTGGGTCACTTACCTTTTCCTTTGATTTCCCTTCTAAATGTTTATTTTCTTTGTCTGAATTTCAAATTTCTGGTTCCTCCTCTGTAAGCTCCTTGGGACTACATCCCTGGGGGGAGACGCTGTGTACGTTCACAGGCAGGGAAGGCAGAGGATCCATGGGCGTGTCTAAGACGCTGTAGCTCTGCCTCCCGTGCATTGCTATTGTACTGAATGACCATCTAAGCAGCACAGCCCCTCCTTAACCCCGCCCCCTTATTTGCTGCAAGTAGCACTGTGAATGCGCAATGCCGCTAAGCTTCAAGGGAAATGTAGGAAATGTAGTTTCCTTTGATCCCGTGACGTATCTTTAGTGAACGCGCTCCTAAACCCAGAAGTTGAAGAGAGAATCAAGAGAGGAAATTAGGAAGTGGAGAAATAGCATACTTATTTAACAGTTAACTAAATACTTTAAGCAGAAATAACAACTACCGTATATACTCGAGTATAAGCCGACCCGAATATAAGCCGAGGCACCTAATTTTACCACAAAAAACTGCCTCACTGTGTCCATATCCATGCCTCACTGTGTCCATGCCTCACTGTGTCCATGCCTCACTGTGTCCATGCCTCACTGTGTCCATGCCTCACTGTGTCCATGCCTCACTGTGCCCATGCCTCACTGTGACTAGATTGACGTTTAACATGGGAGTCTATGGAAGGGGTGCCCGGGTTTGAAAAATCGGTGCTCCCCAGCCGCAGGTCCCCCAAGCAACAAACTTTGCACACTTGTAGAGGAGAAATGGGGCTACATGTGTGCCAAGATCCGGGTCCAGGAGACCTACAACCGGTCAGTAACAGGTCCCCAAATTCACCGGAGAAATGACAGTTTAACATGGGAGTCTATTTAAGAGGTGCCCGGCTTTGAAAAATCGGTGCTCCCTGGCCGTATGTCCCCGAGACAACAAACTTTGTCTGGGTCCCAAAGTCCGGGAGATCAGGCGCAAAAAGGTGACTCGAGTATAAGCCGAGGGGGGCATTTTCAGCACAAAAAAATATGCTGAAAAACTTGGCTTATACTCGAGTATATACGGTATATTGACTAACTATAAAGCACAGAGATCACATATTGGCTAAAAACGTTTTACCTTTACAACCCCTTTAATGGCACCCCAAACGCGGGTAGCAACCGTGCGTCTTGGCGTGCATTTTCTGCGTGACTAAACACGCACAAAATGCGTGTCGCAAAATGCTCTTGGTTTGGTGCCACAATTTGGTGCATGAACATCTTCGGTGCGTTTTTGGACAGATGGAGGCCCTGTCTAATGAATGGTGCTGCCACAAAAATAGCATAAAAAATGCAATGCGGGCGCATCACTCAGATGTGAAGGGGTGCCAGGTTTGCATTTGTCCTACCGACCACCAATGTAGGGGGCATTTTTTAATTGACCCCTGATTAATTGGTTTTATAAGGGTTCCATAGACCTAAATGTTATTTTAGGAGCTCCTCTGGAGTAAAAAGGTTGAGAAAGACTGCTTTAAAAAATTGGAAGCAGATTTTGCTAATCAAGAAATACAGAACAGTCCAACTTATAAAAATCTAGAATTTCCATGTCTTGCACTGGTGAGCATTAACAAGATGAAACAGCTGTATGCAGGTTGGATGAATGGGCTCTATGTGTGATATAGGACAGCTGTTGCGGCTGCCTGGTTGACCACAGCGGCACAAAAAACAACGCTAAGCATGTGCAGCCCGCTGTATACGTCTAGCAGTCATTTCTTGGTGTGTGATGGCAATGATGATACATAAGGAAAGCCTTGCTGCATTTCACACTATATCCAGTGGAGGGCTTATTGGTTCCTTTTGGACCAACTTCATCATCCGAATGGTCGTACTGCCTCATCGCTTTCAAAGCTCCACACCATTGAAGCTGGGATTTCCTCATCCTGTACTGATGAGAGCTAACAAGCCAAAAACAGTGCTTTTCACCTTGATTAATAGATGGTTCCGTGTTTAGTCTCTATCTGTTCTATAAATCAGAGATGGAGGCGCTGGAGGATGTATGATGTGACAGAGGAAGATCTATTTCCTAGGGATGCTTGTGTCTTCTGATGCTGTTCTGTGTCTCTATGATATTCTATATGTGGGCTATGCTCAGAGTCTTTTATCTGCCTCTGCTATATAGTGTGCTCTCTGTTCCCAGCTTCCCTGTCCCTTGTATTAGATCTGCCTCCCCTCCAGTGACTGCTGGATCTCCTCTACTGCTGCCTGCCTGGTATGCTACATTCATCCTGTGCTTCTTTCTTCATTACACCACTTCTCTCCCCCCAGTTCCTGCGTCCCCCCCCCCCCGTCATTCATCCTGTGCTTCTTTCTTCATTACACCACTTCTCTCCCCCCCGTTCCTGCGTCCCCCCCCCCCCCCCCCGTCATTCATCCTGTGCTTCTTTCTTCATTACACCACTTCTCTCCCCCCAGTCCCTGCATCTATCTCTTCATTCTCCATTCTTCCTCCTCTCTAATATCATCCTATTCCTTCTGGGCCAGATCCACAAAAGAGATACGACGGAGTAACTGCTGTTACTCCGTCGTATCCCTGGTCCTAACCATGGAACTGATCCACAGAAGCAGTTTTCCAAAGTTAGGACGAACATCCGGCATGTGTAATTGAATTACACTGCCGGATCTTAGGATGCAGTACCGCATCCGCCACTGGGGGCATTTCGCGTCGAAATGCCGCTTCGGGTATGCAAATTAGCACTTACGGCGATCCACAAAGCTATTATGCTTCGTTTTGTCGCCGTAAGTTTTATTTTGCAAGTGCAAAATTAGGGCTGCTTTTACAAAGTGTAAACTGTTTACACCATGTAAAAGCAGACCCTTCTTCCTCGCGCCGCGCTTTTTTTTCGATTTTGAATTTTTTTTTTGCCGCCGTATCTTTTTTTTTTCACGACGCAACTTTATTGACCCGTCGCGATCCACAAAGCCCAACGTAACGTAATTTCGCGCTGTGCCCGTCGGGAAAATGACGTCACGAGCATGCGCAGTACGGCCGGCGCGGGAGCGCGCCTCATTTAAATGGGATTCGCCCCCTGATAATGAGGAACGCCTTGCGCCGGCCTGATTTAAGTTACTCCACTCAAAATTTCTAGGTAAGTGCTTTGTGGATCGGGCACTTAGGTAGAAATTTTGCGGCGGTGTAACTTAAATCGGCATATTTAAGTTAAGCCCGTTTTTTGAGGATCTGGCCCACTATTCCCAACAAATCATCCCCCTCCTTACACACACATCCCCATAACCCCCCCCCCCTTACACACACATCCCCATAACCCCCCCTACACACATCCCCATAACCCCCCTACACACACATCCCCATAACCCCCCCCCCACACATCCCCATAACCCCCCCCCTACACACACATCCCCATAACCCCCCCTACACACACATCCACATACCCCCCCCCTACACACACATCCCCATAACCCCCCCCCTACACACACATCCCCATAACCCCCCCTACACACACATCCCCATACCCCCCCTACACACACATCCCCATAACCCCCCCCCCCTCACACACATTCCCATAACCCCCCCCTACACACACATCCCCATAACCCCCCCCCCCCTACACACACACATCCCATAACCCCCCCCTACACACACACATCTCCATAACCCCCCCTACACACACACATCCCCATAACCCCCCCCCTACACACACATCCCCATAACCCCCCCCTTACACACACATCCCCATAACCCCCCCCTTATACACACATCCCCATAACCCCCCCCCCCCCTACACACACATCCCCATAACCCCCCCCTTATACACACATCCCCATAACCCCCCCCCTACACACACATCCCCATAACCCCCCCCCTTACACACACATCCCCGAAAACCCCCCCCCCTACACACACATCCCCATAACCCCCCCCCCTTACACACACATCCCCATAACCCCCCTACACACACATCCCCATAACCCCCCCCCCTACACACACATCCCCATAACCCCCCCCTTATACACACATCTTCTATCTGTCATCTATCTGTCTGTCTAATCTATCTAGCTATCATCTGTTTGTCCTTCTACTATCTCTCTATCTATCTATATCTATCTATCTATCTATCTATCTATCTATCTACACACACATCCCCATAACCCCCCCCCACACACACATCCCCATAACCCCCCCTACACACACATCCCCATAACCCCCCCTCCCATTACACACACATCCCCATAACCCCCCCCCTACACACACATCCCCATACCCCCCCCCCCCTACACACACATCCCCATAACCCCCCCCCTCCCATTACACACACATCCCCATACCCCCCCCCCCCCTACACACACATCCCCATAACCCCCCTCCCATTACACACACATCCCCATAACCCCCCTCCCATTACACACACATCCCCACCCCCCCCCCCCCCTACACACACACATCCCCATAA